>NW_026521977.1:6987500-7222500 GCF_021234435.1 Artibeus jamaicensis
AATGATATATGTGTTATGTCACAGTACGTTGGTAGTGCAACATAGAATGAATGGAAAAAAAAAACATAGAAGCATCAGCTAATGTGGGAAGCAGAAGTAGTTTCATCTTAAGCTAGAAGGCCCAAGAAACCTCCTGTGGGAACTCTGACCCAAACCTAAGATGTCCAAGCTATTGACGCTGGGGCTCAGCCATGGCAAGTTGACCCTCCCTGGATGCATCAGTGAGAGGTGGTGTCTGTATATATGGTTGAGGGAGAGGAGAGGCAGAAAGGTAAAATAAGGGGACCTTTATCAGGGTGAGTGAGTAAAGGCATGTATAGTGACTATGGCCACAAAAAAAGGTTTTTACTCTTTATCACACTCTAATATTTTTAGAGCAATAAGTCACTGGCATGCAACTTGAATGTCATTTTGGAATGTCACCTACAACTCTTGCTCTACCCTCAGCATGCACAATACCACATATACACATACTCATTCACACACACACACATTCATATCTGCGACCCTCAACTAAATGCACAAGTATGTTGACACTGAAGAGGATCATAAGGATAAGCTAACATGTTGATTTCATAAGAGCAATTTTATTTTTGTATTTTTATTGAGTACTATGTTTGTATAAAGTAACTTAAACACATAACAAAATGTCCCTACTAAAGAAAGGCCCAAACTCCCTAGCCTAGGCTGACATTGAAATCACTCCACATGATGTTCTAAACATACCCCTCAAGCCTCTTTTCCTACTGCCCTTTACCATCTTTCTCCTTTTACTTTCAATAACTCCTAAGTCTTTGTTCACACCACTTCTCTCACTCCCCACTAAGAATGATCTTTTACTGAGAACCACAAGATCACGGTTTGATTCCCAGCCAGGGCACATGCCTGGGTTGCAGGCCAGTTCCCAGCAGAGGACTCACGACAGGCAACCATACATTGATATTTCTCTCCTTCTCTCCTTCCCTTTCCCTCTAAAGATAAATAAATAAAATCTTAAAAAAAGGAATGATTGTTTATCTCTTTGTCTTCCCAAACCTGACCTATCCTTCAAGATTCAGCTCAAATTCAACTCTATCAAAATTCCCCAAATATAAAGTTCTTTCCCTCTGTCCAGATTTACATGGTACACACCGTGTTACTTAGTGGTTTTCATTTCAATATTTGGCTCTTCATCTAGGCACCAGAGACACAGAAGTAGATGAAATTGCCTACCATTACCTTCCAGGAGAGACAGACCACATATACATGAATATAAGTATATATGCAAGTGTGTATGTATACACACATGTGCAAATATATAAATATAATAAATGCCAGTTGATAGCAGATGCTATGAAGAAAAACAAAGTAAGATAATGAGAGTGTGAGGGTTGTATAGTGGAAAGTGGAAGGTAGTGGGGGTAGGGGGTACAGGGGGTTATTTTGGAGAGGGATGGTCAAGGAAGGCTTCTTTGAGGAGATAATGACAAGAACTGGACGACCTAAGGAAATGCTACTTGGGACTATCTGGGAGAAAAGCAACTCAGGCAGAGGGCATATGGCTGCAAAGGACCCAATGCAACGATAACTTGGGTGAGTGAGTTAGTAAGGCCAGAGCAGAATAAGCAAAGAGAGTAGTAGGGGAAAGATTAGAAAATTGGACACAGACAAGATCACTCAGGGCTTTCTACAGCACAGTAAATAATTTTGGTTTTATTCTGAGTGTTAGAAAGTCATTGGAGGGTTTTATGAGATAGAAGTGGCATAAGATCTGACTGAGGTTCACTAAGATCTCTCTGGTTACCATGAAGAAAACTGACTCTATTAGGACAAGAATGAAAGCAGAGAGACCAGGTTAGAAACCACTTCAATTGTCCATAAGGGAGCATAATAATGGCCTTTTTCCATCTTATGAATCCTCTCTGCTCCAGTAGAAGGAAAACATCTTGCAGACAGATTCTTAATATGCTACTAGGACAGTGACTACAAATATGAAAGGCAAAAAAGTAATTTTCTGACTGATTAATTAACTAATTGATTAACAGACTGATTAAAAACATAACCTGTCCAGTGATTCCATATGAGACAAGAAGCACATCACTTTCAAACACTGCTACTCTTTCATGCCTATAGGGGAGAAGAGTATAGGAAATTAAAATCTAAGTGGGTACTGTTGCATCACTGTAATTTTCCCCCAAGTACTATGTTTTTTAATGAGATTTTAGGTAGTAAAGAAGCTTACTGGCAGAAACAAAAAATGTAAATCCTCAATTCAGTCTCTGTGTGGGAAAAATAAGAATATTTAAAGTAATTCAAGTTACCTGCCAACTTTCCTATGGAAAAAAAATCAACTCTTAGTAAAGATCAGAATAGTAGAAAATGTAATATATATAAACCGGCTCAAACACTGGTTAAATTAAACTTCTCTTGCTTTTTTTTTTTTTGGCAGTTGAAACTAATGTCATATTTGCCAAATGAAATTGGAATTTACAGGAGAGTCAGATGCTGCAGCAATTCACCTCTCATGATACCCTTTGCTTTAACAAAGAACAGGTCAACAGTATTATTTAACATGAGCAGATGATTACTAGATTTATCACAAGGTATAAAAATGTATAATCATTATGCTGTACACCTGAAACCAATACAATAATGTATGTCATCTGTAATTAGTAAATAAATTAACTTTTAGAAAATAAACTAATTTTTTTAAAAAGACTGATTAGAAACAACTCACACAATCACAGCTGAAAATGAAAAGAAACTTAAGCCCCAAAACAAATGGAAATATATACTGTTCCACTCAGGTCAATAGAAAAAAATAGCCAGAATTCAAAATGGGAAATGAATACTTTGAATTTTCCATGCATTCCTCAAATAAGATATCCTACTTAGAAATTCAAATATTCCTTTATCCTCTATTTTAATAAATTAATTTGTGCCATACTCCATCTAAAACAGTATTGTATTGCTCTTGATGGCAATTCTTAATGATAGGAAAATAAAGAAGAGGAGTATTGAATGTCTTAGATTTAAAGGTAAGCACAATATAAAATCTGAGCCAATTTTCTGTACCACTGAAAAGAAAAGAAAAAAAAACACAAAAACCAAAGGTAGTATTAGGTTTGTCCTAATTACAATATGTTAACAGAAAAAAAGAGAAGTGAAGATAAGAAAAACAAAGAGACTTGAAAAGGAAGAAAGAGAAAATATGAAAAAACAGTAAAACAGAAAGAGGAGGGAGGAAGCAAGCAAACATAGTGTGGGCTTTCAAAACTTTCAAAACCAGTGTGCTACTATTGGGAGGAAGAGGGAGTGGAAGGAGATAGAGGAGGGTGTGGGGGATCAGTGGTGGTGGACAGAGACTTGACTTGGGTGGTGAGCACACAATGCAGTGTACAAGTGATGTGTTACATAATTGTGCACCTGAAACATATACAATTTTGTAAACCAGCATCATCTCAATAAATTCAATAAATAATAAAATTTAAAAAATTTAGTGCTGTCTTTTATATCCACCATTTTGTCCTAATTACTACCCACACTGTCCTGTACACTTCAGCAAATGTAAACTCCAAAGCCCACCCAGTGTTATAATTACTTTAGAAATATTTTGTAAATATAAGATGATATTTGAAAAAAGCTCCTTGCAAAATGGGAATTGCTATAAAAACTTTAATTAAAATTATAACATTTAAATTAAATTAAGATGCAAATATCCATTTTTAAACTTGAAAACTCATGCAGTACTTTCAATTGAAATTCAAACTGAACATTGAAAAGTTGTAGATTGAGGTTGCTAACCAAGTTAGTATAAATGTAGGAGCGGTCTACTGTTAGTCACGCATGACTTGGGACACGTGGGGCTCAGATTATTACATTATAATAACTCAAACAAATGTAGAGATAGATATTTTCTCCAAACCAACTCCACAAATTTTGAGACAGTTCAATTTAACCTCATACATTTCTAAAGATGAGAGAAAGAAAGGAAATCCCCACCTCCCGCTCATAAACAACAAAAAAGAGAGATGCCCCATGACATGTTACATGGGAAAGGATCCATAGACTTAATTTTTGACTTTAGTTTGCATTAAAACTTGAATTCCTAAAAATGTAATCACAAATTTATGAAGTTATTTTAAATTACCCTATTAGCACATCCACAGTCATCTAGAATCACAATGACCAAACCTACAGACATTAATTTCTAGTCCCACATAACGATTCTCAAATAGGAAGGACACAAAGCCCGGCTTTGATTCCCTTTAGCTCTTCTTAATTTAACTATTAAAAGGGTCAGGTTAGCTCCTTTACAACTGCACTATGATTATAGTTTCTATGGTAGAATAAGAAATTGAATCTACATAGAAATTATCAGCCAATAACAATAGGTCCTTGTCCAGCTGTGACTACTTCCCTCCTCTACAATCAGTCCTTATCTGGTTCAGGAAATGCCTGTTTTAACTGACAGGTAGGAGATTAAATCTACAGCTGCTGAAATACAATCTCAGCTCTGTTAGATAGGCTTTCATTGAAAAGCACTACACACACATAATTTGTTTATGTTGTACCAGCAATCTCTGACAAAGCAGACTGTCTAGCTGAGACAAATGTGGTTAAACCCATTTATTGTATTATTTCTGCTACACAGAACAAGCTCTTAAAACGCAGAAACTAGACAAGGCACAAAGCTCTAGCTGTCTAAAGAAATCAAGAATAGATGACTTCTTGTTACATTAGCCCTTTTTGCACAGAAAGCATGTTCTCCCCTGGAAAACATCCATTCCAATTTCTCTTTTAAGTGAGTGGTTCAATTATGTTTATGCTTTCGGTTTTTAAAGTTTCTTTTGTTCCTTCCAGCATAAACAGGCATAAAATCACCTAATCACTGAATATTTCTATGTTTAAGAAAATGATGCATATTTATAGCAAGTGCTATACCATCCCCTCAAAAAAATACCCATAACGATAAATTTTAATGACAATCCATCCTTTCAATATCTGCTGCGAATTTTTATAATGTTACTTAATATTTTTATCTCACTTGATCAAAAATAAGTTTTCAACTAAGAATGAACATAAATAATAGGTTCTTTAAAATACATTTCAAGGGGGGAGGTTTTAACAACAGCAGCGATAATGAAAGCTACCAGGTAAGTGACCATGAATTACTTGTTCCAAATTAACAATAGGGACTACAAATAAAAGATTTTATGTCTAAAATCTATTCTTTAGGTACACTTATTCAATGCTAGCTAGCAATCTGAGTATACTGTATCTACAGTAAAATTAGTCATAATGAAAGATTAAAGTCTCTATATACCTTTACTAAATCCTAAATGCTATAATCAATAATAATTAAACACCATATTGATATACAATATAGTTTTCAAAATAAGAAAACAGACATTATAACTCAAACTTGTCAAAATTTCTAAAAACAAGTAGCATAGTAAACGTAAAGATTATAAAACTATATTTGAAACATGGCTAAAGGATTATGGTCAGTCACTCTCAAACATGTCACCATTTCCTAAAATCTTTTTTTATGTTTCCTTAATCATCATCATAAAACAGGAAAGTGAGAAAATAATCTTCCAACTTGGAACATATGTGCCACTTGGAACTCTGAGTTAGTCTTAAAATATAGAAAGTATGCAATAAACTAGCTGAATCCATGGGGTCTCCCTCAAACAGCATGGATAATGAGAGGAATCCATAACAGACATAAACAAACCCAGAAAGATGTCTAGACCCCACATCATTATATATGATATATGCCCAAGATATATGGGCATACATTTGAATGCTCAAGCTCAAACTTGGCTTCTATTAGACTGATTCAGTCACAGCATGGGGTTTCTTTAATAAACAAACCCTACTGTTAGAAAATATTGGGGACTCAAATCACATATTATGCCCAAGCTAGTTAAAGATGTGGTACTCTAATGCACTATATTCCTGAAGCTTTCTTACAACAGACTGTAAATAATAAAGAAAAACTACATCCTAGAAAAACAAATAGAAGTCTTAGATTTTTGCATTTTTAAGTTGGGGGCAGATACTAAAGACAGCTAGCATTTCAACATATGCTCAAGAATTTACATTTCCCATTAAAAATTAGAAAAAAGTTTAACAGTGTAAGCCTTAGTTTTTTATTTTCTATGAATCTTAAGAATGCTGAATGCATTATTAAGATATAGCCATAGTTATTTATCTCATTACAAGTTCTTTGCCATATTTGATATATACACATATGTATAATAGAAATAGATTTACCGCACCTTAGAACCTCAGACTTTCAGAACCAGAATGGCTTTAGAAAACCATTTTTCCAATACTTTCATTTGAAACATAAATATAATAAGGCCTGAAATGGAAAAAGTAACTTGTCAAGGTCACAAACCTTGAGCATGGCTAAGCCAATGTCAAAAACAAGGTCATTAGTTTTCAAGTATATTGATTTCACAAAATAATAAACTCAAGAGATTTTTCAGGGATGGAAAAAGATTTGGAAACTATATAATCCAGTGACTCTCACGTACACAAGATACTATGGTGAGCTCTTCAGATATATACACATTCTCTCCTTTTTGTCCAGAACCTCTGACTGGGCCTAACCACACATTTTACAGAGAAAAGTGAGGCAAACAGAAATGATATGACTTATCCTGGTGATACAACTCCAAAATCAGCTGAGATTAGAACTAGATCTCCTAATTCCCAGTTCAGGAATTTTCATTTTTCTTTTCTAGTTGTATTTATGTCTCCTTTAAGGTAAAACCTAAATTAAAACACATCCTTTTCTGTCCTCAACTTAGTCTAAATATTTTTCCCCTTAAACATAAATCTATGTCATGTGACCAAGGATGAAGACAAATTTCAATTCTCTACAAAGACATTCTGACAATACTATAAACAGTTAGCCTGATGATTGCTTCTCTTCCTCTTTTTCACCCACTGCCCAGTCCAAGTTGTGTATGCCTGTGACATACATTAAAATCAATCAGGTATTTTTTTTTAATGTAGGAGACCATGCACTCCTTTGAAACAGAATTATAACTTCTCCTCTCATATTCCTGGCAAAATACAGAACACAAAGACACCTTTTAGCAAAATAGAAACTGAGTTATTTTCCTGAAGCTCAGAGTACTAGTTTTTAAGAAGCATAAAAGCAGAGTGACTAAATAAAATGGAACAGTATATAAAAAGGATAACAAAGAATTTCCAAGTAGAGTTTATTTGGGCAATGCATGGTTGATTTAACATTTGAAAAATTAATCTATATAATTCATTATAATAAGATAATACAGAAGCAAAAACATGATTATTTTAATAGATACAGAAAAACATTTGAAAAAATTTAACACTCATTCATAATAAAAACTTTCAACAAACTTGAATAGATGAGAACTTCTTCAATCTGATTAAAGGTATATTTGAACTACAGCCAATATCATAATCAATAATAAAAGTCTCCATGCTTTCTACCTATTATCTGGAAAAGACAAGATTGTTCACTCTTACCACTTCTATTCAATATTGTACTGGCTTTCTTAGCTAGTGCAGAAGCAAAGAAAAAGAAATAAAATGTATACAGTTTGGAAAGAAAGTAATGAGATTATTTTTAAAAGTGCAGAAAACATGATTGTGACCATTGAAAATTGTAAAGAATCTCTTTAAAAGTGCTATCAGAACTAATAAGTAAATTAAGCAAAGTCACAACATACAAGGTCAATGACAAAAAATCAATGGTCTTTCTGTATACTAGATATATACTAGAATACAAACTGGAAAAAAATTTTTTTTAAAAACTTCACTGATCATTAGGATAAAAAATGGAATACTTAGAAAAACCTAACCAAAGCATACTAGGCCTCTACACTGACGGCTATAAAACAATGAAAAGAGAAATTTTTAAATATCTTAAAAATGTAGGAATATCCCTCATTCATGTAATGAAGACTTATTTTTGTTAAGATAGTAATTTTCCCAAAATCAATCTATAAATTCAACATGATCATAGTCCCAGCAGAACATTTTGAATATAATGTCAAACTAATTCTAAAATTTATTTGGAAAATAGGCAAAAAAAATTTTGAAAAGGAACAACAAAATTAGAAAAACTATAGTTATATTTCAAGATTTACTATACAGAGACTAAGATGGTGGCAGACTAGGTTGATGTTACACTCAACTCCTTCCAGGACCAACTGGAATTATAACAAAAATATAGAACAATCAACCTAAATACCAACTGAAGAAAGACTAACTGACTAGAAGTCTTAGCACCAAGAATTTACAGAAGCAGCTACCCCAAGACTGGTATGAAGGGCAAAGACACAAAAAGGGCTGGCCCTGCTTCCAGGAGCAGCAGCTATTATTCCAGAGTGATATCTAGACTGCAAAGGTTCCCCCTGAGGGTCTCAACCCCATGCCAGGCTCCTTACCCTAGAGTACCAGTGCTGAAGAGGCACCTACATACCATCTGCCTGTGAAAATCAGCAGAGACTCTGAAAGGGAGAGATGAGAAGCTGCTAGAGACACAGAAACCCTCCTAAAGGGCCAACTCAGAATATCTATTTCACAGCCACTCACCCTGGGCTCTGGTGGAGCGAGGGCAGAGCAGACTGAAGTTGTATGAGGAGAGACTGGGGTTTGTGGCTCTGGGAAGACAGTTGAGGGGACAGTACTGGGACCCTTGTGCTGAGTCACTCTCCTACCTCTGAAATGCCATATTCCTTGGGTGGAACACTCCCTTAAGGCCTCAGCCTGGGGGAACGCAATAGCCCCACCCTCTACACTCCCTGCCCCCCCCTCCCATGTAGCTGATGCCCCACTGAGGAATCAGCTGCCTGGGCCAGGGTGTAGAGGTCTGGGAAGACTCAGGGGGTATCAGTGACTGAGTGATGTGGTTTTTGGGTGGGGATCATTCCTCATGCCCCCCACTTTCCTGTGAATCTGACTGGTACCTCGCCCTCACAAAGATTCTCTAGTTCCACCCTCCAAGTTCCAGGTGGCCCAATCCTGGGGAGGTCTGGGCAGAATCTGGGATAGACTAAGTTGTGTGGCTCTGGGGCAGGGGCCACTCTTCCCACCTTCCTCAGCCTGATCCACACTCCCCCTCATGGGAGATTCACCAGCCTCACCCACCCAACTCACAGTGGCCCCAGCCTGTTGAGCTGGGGCTTTCGGCAGAATCTTGGACAGAGTAAGTTGTGTGGCTCTAGGATGGGAGACATTTTTCCCTCACATGGCCAAACAGCACAGAACTCTCTCTTCACAAGGCAAAATCCTGGTTTGTTTGGACAAGATAAACTGCTGACTTCACCCTGATGAATCCCTGAGACCCCACCACATCTCAAAGGTCTGCAAGCACCTAGAGGGTAGCAGCTCAACGTGGTGTACCATCAGACATTTGCTGAGTGTTCTCAGACCCAGCACTGGCACTGAGTTTGAACCTCTATCAATCTGGTGAACACCACTCGCCCATATATGGTGACTCATTGAAACCTATCTCATGCAATTCAAATACAGCCAGAGGCTCTTTCAGTAACAGAGCTTATCAGGCCCCTGGCAGGTAGTGGCAGGTAGAGGCAGGCAGAGGCAGATCTCAGTGTGCCTTGAGACTTTTGCTGACCTGCCTGTGGACTCAGTGCTGGTAAAACTTGGCCTTCATAAGCCACTGGGTCTTCTTGGGCACAATCAGGCCAATCAAAGGCAGCCACAAACTGGATCACTTCGTAGCTCTGAACAAGTTGTCCAGGGCCAGTCACAGGCAGCATCTGACATTGGTCTATACCAGAGTCCCTCACTAGAGACTCCTAAACCAATAAACCCAGCAGCCAGCTTCAGACAACATCAGGATTGTATACAATTAGCTTCACAAGTGATGATTAGCAAGAGTGTTGCCTTTTTCTGATGGTCTTATTTAAGAATGAAAAATAAAAAATAGATCCACCTCCAAGCAAAAGACACAGACAGACTAAAAGTAAAGGAATTAAAACAGTTCGTGCAAACAGCAAGGAAAAAATTGGGGTAGCAATACTTATATCTGATAAAATAGAATTCGAAGCAAAGGCTATAGCATAAACAAAGAAGGACATTACATAATGATAAAGGGAGCAATCTAACAGAGGATATAACACTTGTAAACATTTAGGCACCCCAAATAGGAGCACCTATATATATAAAGCACCTAAATATATAAATCTTGATGGACATAAAAAGGGAGATTGATAGTAATAGCCATAGTAGGAAATTTTAATGCCATTTGACATCAATGGATACAGAAAATCCCAAGGAAATGGTAATTTCAAGTGAAACATTAAATCAAATGTATTTAATTGAAGTCTTCCAAAGAATTTCATCCCAAAGCAACATAAAATACATTTTTTCCAAGTGAACATGAGATGTTTTCTAGGATAGACCACATGTTAAGACACAAAACAAGTCTCAATATATTTAAGAAGATTGAAATCATATCAAGCATCTTCTCTGACCATAATGGTATGAAACTAGAAATCAATCATGAGGAAAAAACACACAAAGACATGGAGGCCAACTAACATGTTACTAAACAATGAATAGATTAACAATGAGATCAAGAAAGAATTCAGAAGATATCTTGAAAGAAGTGAAAATGAGACCACAACCACCCAAGATCTATGGGACCTGGGAAAAGCAGTCCTAAGAGGAAGAGTCACAGCATTACAGAGCTACCTCAGGAAACAAAAAACTCGAGTAAACGATCTAATTTTAGATTTAAAGGAACTGAAAAAAACAACACAAACAAAGCCCCAAGTGAGTATAAGGAAGAAAACAATAAAGATCAGAGCAGAAATAAGTGAAATAGAGTAAAAAACAATCCAATACAAAAGGTCAATGGTTCCAAGAGCTGTTTCTTTGAAAAGTTAAACAACACTGACAAACCTTTGACCAGATTCTCACCAAGAAAAATAAGTGAGAGGACCCAAATAAATACAATCAGAGATGAAAGAGGAGAAGTAAAATTGGCATAAAGAAATGTAAGAATTGTAAGAAAATATTACTAATAACTATATGTCAACAAATTGGACAATCTAGAAGAGATTAATACATTTCTAGAAAAATATAATCTTCCAAAACTGAATCAGAGAATCTGAATAAATGCATTAAAACTAATGAAATTGAAGTAGTAATCAAAAAACTCTCAACAGGGGTGGGGGCAGAGGGAGAAAAATCAGGACAATTATAATAGCATAATCAATAAAATATAATTTAAAAAAAATTTAAACTCCTAACAAATAAAAGTCTAATACTGGGTGGTTTCACAGGTAAATTTTACCAAATATCCAAAGAACTAATAGCTATTCTTCTTAAAGTATTTCAAAACATTCAAGAAGAGAGCTAAGTCCCAAGCTCATTTTACAAAGCCAGCATTTTCCTAATTCCAAAACCAGATAAATACACTACAAAAAAAGACAATTGTAGGCTAATATCCCTGATGAACATAGATGCTGAAAACCTTAACAAAATATGAGCAAACTAAATCTAGCAATACATTAAAAAAATCATACACCATAATCAAGTGGTATTTATTCCAGTAATGCAAGGTTGGCACAGTATCTGCAAAGCAATAAATGAGATACACCACATTAAAAAAAAGATAAAAAAATCACATGATCATATTAAGAGATACAAAATAAAAACATTTGATAAAATCTAGCACCCATTTACAATAAAAGTCTTAGCAGAGAAAGAATAGAGGAAATGTACCTTAACATAATAAAGGCCATATATGATGAAGCCAAGATGATACTCAATGGGTAAAAGCTAAAAGTGCTTCCCTTAGGATCAGGAATAATACAAGGGCATTTGCTTTAACTATTCTTATTCACAGTAATACTGAAAGTAGTAGGCACACCAATCAAAGAAGAAGAAAAAGAAATAAAAGGCATCCAAATTAAAAAGGAAGAAGTACAATTGTCATTTGTATATGGCATGATACTATATATAGAGAACCTAAAAATCCCACCAAAAAATTACAACTGATCAATGAATTCGGTAAAGTAGCAGGATACAAAATGAACATCCAAAAATCAGTTGCATTTTTACACACCAATAATAAACTATCAGAAATAGAAATGAAGAAAACAATCCCACTTACAATTACATCAAAAAAGTAAAATAAAACACTTTGGAATAAATTCAACCAAGGATGCTTGTAACCAGATAATTATAAGACACACACACACAAAAAGAAATGGAAGAAGATACAAATAAGTGGAAGCATATGTCGTGTTAGAGAATAGGAAGAATTCACATCATTAAAATGTCCATGCTACCCAAAGCAATATATAGATTTAACACAATTCCTATCAAGATGCAAATAGTGTATTTCACAAAAGTAGAGCAAATGTTCCAAAAATTAATATGGAACCACAAATGACCCTAAATAGCTGCAGCAATCTTGGGAAAGAAGAACGAAGTTGGAGGAATCACACTACCTATTACCAAACAATACTACAAGGACATAGTAATCAAAACAGCATGGTTGTGGCATAAAAACAGATTTATAGATCAATGAAACAAAATAGAAAGCTCAGAATACCCACACCTTTACATCAGTTAATATTTGACAAAGGAAGCAAGAATATATAATGGGGTAAAGATAGTCCACTCAATAAATGGTGCTGGGACTTCTGCCAAGATGGAGGCATAGGTGTGGACGCCGTGCTTTCTCACACAACCAAGTTTAGAGACAACTAAACATTAGCAACAAAAAACACAGCCAGAACACAGAAAATTGAACTTTTTGGAAGTCTGTTAACAACAAATTCTTCAGCCTGACCAGTAAGGGGCGAAACCAGCAGCTGGCGGAGCGGGGTAGCACACAAAAACTCAGTCAGAAGGACTCAGGCGCGCAGAATCCAGGCGCAGGGTTGTACCTAGTGGGAGACCCAGCGACCGTGGGGAAACAGCGAGGGAGCAGGGCTGCGGGTTGACTGTGGTCTCGCATTCGCATTCGTGCGCAGATAGACAAGCGAGGGAGTGGGTGATTGGACGAGAGCCCGCAGGCCCCAGTGGCGTGCAGCAGAGGAGGGCGCCGCCATTTCCCCGCTCTGACCCCGCCTCCACATACAGTGTCATAACCCAGCGACTCTGAGTGGCCCAGCCCAGGTGAACCACCTAAGGCTCTGCTTCTCACCCAGCGGTGGGAAACAACTGAGGGGACCACCATTTCCCCACTCTGACCACGCCCCCACATACAGTGTCACAACCCAGCGACCTGGGAGTCCAAGGCTCTGCTCCTCATACTTAACGGGCGCGAACAGACCAAAAATGGCTCAAGAAGATCTCAAAGCCCCAGAGCCTATAAATCTAAGCAATGAAGAAATAGCAAAACTCTCAGACGCACAGTTTAAAACACTGGTGATCAGGATCCTCACAGAACTGGTTGATTATAGCCACAAATTAGAGAAACATATGAAGGCGAAACTAATTGAAATGAATGAAATTGCACAGGAAACCAATAGCAATGAAAAGGAAACTGGGACTCAAATCAATGGAGTGGACCAGAAAGAAGGAAAAAATGACCAAATAGGAAAATATGAAGAAACAAGGATTCAAAAAAATGAGGAGAGTCTTAGGAACCTCCAGGACATCTTTAAATGCTCCAACATCAGAATTATAGGGGTACCAGAAGGGGGAAAGGAACAGCCACCAATGGAAAACTTATTTGAACAAATAATAAAGGAGAATTTCCCCAATCTGGCAAAGGAAATAGACTTCCAGGAAATCCAGGAAGCTCAGAGAGTCCCAAAGAAGTTGGACCCAAGAAGAAACACACCAAGGCACATCATAATTACATTAGCCAAGATTAAAATGAAGGAGAGAACCCTAGAAGCAGCAAGAGATAAGGGGACAGTCACCTACAAAAGAGTTCCCATCAGACTGTCAGCGGATTTCTCAAAAGAGACCTTATAGGCAAGAAGGGGCTGGAAAGAGGTATTCCAAGTCATGAAATCTAAAGACCTACAACCAAGATTGCTCTATCCAGTAAAACTTTCATTTAGAATGAAGGACAGATAAAGTGCTTCTCAGATAAGATCAAATTCAAGGAGTTCATCATCACCAAGCCCTTATTATATGAAATGTTAAAGGGACTTACCTAAGAAAAAGAAGTTAAAAAAAGATGAACAGTGAAAGGACAGCAAACTCACAGTTATTAATAACCACATCTAAAACAAAAGCAAACTAAAAGGACAGCTAGATCAGGAGTGGAAACATAGAAATGAAGATCTCAAGGAGGGTTAGCAATAGGGGAGTGGGAGGAGGAGATGGGGGAGAAGGTACAGAAAATAAGTAGCATAGACAGTAGATAGAAAATAGATGGGGGGCAAGAATAGTATGGGAAATATAGAATCTAAAGAACTTGAGACACATGGTCATAAACTAAAGGGGGGGTAATGGTGGGGATGGAAGGGTAGGCTGGAGGGGAATGAAGGGGGGAATAGAACAACTGTACTGGCATAATCAATAAAAAATAAATTATAAAAATAAATAAATGGTGCTGGGTAAATTGGACATATAAATGCAAAACAATGAAATTAGACCACCTTCTTACAACATACATAAGAACAAATTAAAAATGGATTAAAAACTTAAATGTAAGACTCAAAACCAAAAAAAAAATCCTAGAAGAAAACATAGGCTGTACAATCTTGGACAGTTCCTGTAGTAATGAACTTCTGTTCTCCATGGGCAAGGGAAAAATAAATAAATAAATGAAACTATATCAAACTAAAAATTTTTGCACAGCAAAGGAAATCATCCACAAAATGAAAAGACAACCCATTGAATAGTAAAACATATTCTCCAATACATCTGTTAAGAGGTTAATATCCAACATTTATAATGAATTTATATAACTCAACAGCCAAAAAACAAATAATCCAATTAAAAAGTGGGCAAAGGATCTGAATACACATTTCTGAAAACAGGACATACAGATGACCAATAGACATATGGAAAGATGCTCAATGTCATTAATTATCAAAGAAATGCAAATAAAAACCACAATGATATCATTTGACAACTTTCAGAATGGCTTTCATCAATAAATTAATAAATAACAAGCAAGCGCTATAAGGGTGTAGAGAAAAGGGAACCCTTCTGTGCTGTTGGTGGGAATGCAGGTTGTTGTAATCACTGTGACATGTAGTATGGAGTATCCTCAAAAATTTAAAAATGGAACTGCCTTAAAACCTAGCAATTTTGCTTCTGGGAATATAGCTGAAGAAACCTGAAACACTAATTTGGAAGAATATATGCACCCCTATGTCGATCGCAGTGTTATTTACAATAGCCAAGATTTGGAAGCAGCCCATGTGTCCATCAGTAGATGACTGAATAAAAAGCTGTGGTACATTTATGTAGTAGAATACTATATATTCATGAAAAACAAACAAATCTTACCTTTTGTGACAGCATGGATGGACCTGTAAAGTGTTAAGTACAATAAGGCAGTCAAAGAAAGATAAATGCCAAATGATTTCATTTATATGTGGAATCTAATAAACAAAATAGAAATAGACTCATAGATACAGAAAACAAACTGACAGCTCTCAGAGGCGAGGGGTTTGCAGGGCTAGGTGAAAAACGGTGAGGGATTAAGGAAAACAACTCCAACACAGACAATAGTATGGTGATTATCAGAGTTAAGGGGAACAGGGGCAGATAGAAGAAGGTGAAGAAGGGTGAAATAGTGATGGAAGGAGACTTGACTTTGGGTGGTGAACACATTATTCAATATACAGATGATATATTATAGAATTGTACACCTGAAACCTATGTAATTTTATCAACCAATGTCACTGTAATAAATTCAATAAAAACTTTTTAAAAGACTTACTATAATGCTACAATAATAATTTCTGTGTGGTATTAATGTAAGGATAGTCACATAAATCAATGGAACAAAACAAAGAGTTCAGAAATAAATTCATACTTGATTTTAACAATGATGCGAAGGTAACTCAAAGGGGAAAGGATAATCCTTAAAGCAGATTTTGCTAGAAATAGTTATCAATATAGGGAACCTTTACCTGAACTAAACCTAAAACTTTATCTGATACTAAACACAAAATTTAACTAAAAATGGATTATCATCTAAACATATGATCTAAAACTACATAAGTTTTAGAAGAAAATAGGGGAAAAATCATCATAACATTGTGTTAGGCTAATATTTTTTAAACAACACAAAAAACATAAACAAGAAAAGAAGAAAATGATAAAATGTCATTTCAGTGATAAAATTAGTTTTGAAAGACACAATTTACAAGACACAAAGGCAAGCCATGAACTGGGAGAAAATATTTGCCAAATAATATAAAGGACCTCCTACCCAGAATATTAAAAGAAAAGACTGTTACAATTCAATAAATGAGGTAAATCAATTAAAAAGTGGCTTAAGATTTTCAATAGAAAATTCACACACAAAAATATGTAAATGGCCAATAAGTACTTAGGAGGACTCTCAACACAACTAATCATCAGACAAATGAATATGAAAACTGCAATGAGATACTCCTAAAACCTATGAGAATGGTTAAAATTTTAAAGATTGACAATACTAAGTATTGACAAGGATGCAGAGCAACTGGAACTCTCATACATTGTTAGTGGGAGTTAAAAATGATACAGCCACTTTCTTATAAAGTTAAACATACAATTGCCATACCACCCAACCATCAACCCACCCTTAGATATATATACAATAAAAATAAAAACATATGTGTCAGCCCTGGCTGGTGTAGCTCAGTGGATTGAGCACAGGCCTGCGAAGAGTATCACAGTTCAATTCCCAGTCAGGGCACATGCCTGGGTTGCAGGCTAGTTCCCAGCAGGGGACATACAAGAGGCAACCATACATTGATGTTTCTCTCCCTCTCTCCTTCCCTTCCCCTCTAAAGATAAATAAATAAAAATTTTTAAAAAGTTTAAAAAAACATATGTGTCAATAGACTCGCAATATTATTCATAATAGCCAATAGTAACTGAAAACAATCCAATGTCTATTAACTGGAGGATGATTAAACAAATCATGGCATGTCCATTCTGTGGAACACTACTTAGCAACATAAAGGAAAAAACATTGATAGACCCAGTAATGTGAAAGTATTGAAAAAGTCATGCTAAATGAAAGAAATTAGACATAAAAGAGTATATATGGTGTATGACTCCATTTGTAGGACATTCTAGAAAAGGCAAAATTATCATGACAGAAAGCAGATCAATGAAATGAACCCAGGGTGTTACAAAGGGAATCTGATTGCAAAAGGGCCATGATGAACTTCATAGCTAAAAAAGGTATATATTACTGTATACAATTTCCAGAGTTTCTCCAACACTTAAAATAAATTTTATTGTATGGAACTTATACATCAATCAAGCAGGAAAGATTTTTTCAAAAATGAGAAAATTTTTAACTGTCCTATGAAGTAGGAAGTTAATTTCCCATTTTACAGATGAGATTACTAACATGAAGAAAGATTAAATAATATAGCCAACATTATAGCTAGTAAGTTGCAGAGCCACAGTGCACACCTAAACTTCTTCAGCCATTGTCTCTCCAAAATGATGAGAGGCCTTTCTTTGTGAGTAAAGAGCATTAACAAGATCCTCAGGAAAAGTGGCTCAAACTGTGGTCCTCCTGAGCTATCAGTTGCCTTTTGTTTTGCTTTGTTTCATTTACACTAACTCGTTAAAATGACAGCCTTGTTCCACCTGCTCTTGGCTAAGAAAGAAAAGCAATTTACACCACCAGGAGACCCACATTCACTGAGTACTGCAAACCCAAGCAGCCTAATTCTTTAGTCCCAGTGCTAATTTCTCAAAATGGCAGGACACTGGCAAATAGAGGGAAGAAGCAAGAGTAGATAGATTTCAAACATTTTTTAAAGTTTTATTTTAACAAAAAATAATGAATAGTGTATTATTTCATTCACAGGCAGGTTCTGTTAGGATAGAATAAGGCCCGGAATACGGGAATTGAAAAGATCTAGGTCAGAGTCAGTAATGAACCAAATTGCTTAACTTCAGTTTTCTCCTTATTTAAAGAGAAACAACAATTCTACTTACAAGGCTATTGTGAGAAGAAAATAATGTAAACTGTTTAAGTGTTTATCACATACTAGGCACTACCCACTGAACTTAAATTTGATCACTTCATACTTGTTCAGTGCTCTCATGAAAAGGCATACCCTCTCTTGGGGGCCTTTTCAGAATCTTGGGTTGTATGTGAGCAGAGGCATATGGATCGTGTGTGTGTGTGTGTGTGTGTGTGTGTGTGTGTGTGAGAGAGAGAGAGAGAGAGAGAGAGAGAGAGCTCTCCACTGCACACCTCTCCTCTGGGAGATTCATTATGTCCTGAGGGAAAGGGTGACCCCACCCCATTGCTACCATTGTTTCCCCTGCCTAAGCTCTGGGGTGATGGGCATGTGTGACTTGAGAGTCACCGAAGGACTTCTGTGAAGAGTAGGTAGGAGACAGGACTCTGAAGAACACAGCTGGGTCTATCTTATCTTATGAAGGCTTTCTGTACAAAGAATGAGTAAACAAGGGTCTTGAAAAACAGAGCAATGTGGTCAATGAAATAACTAAGGAAGGTTAATAGGAAAGATTTTGAATTATTTTATCAGACACAAAATTAAGATATACAAATTGAAGATGACCTAATGACAGATACTAGTCTTGATTCTCAAGACTTTATAACATTACCATGTTGTTACATTGCTTTAAACCCCAATGGTAATTGCATGGGTGACAATAATAATGATAATAGTAAAAGTAGTAATAATATAATATTGATATAACACTTGCCCTGTGCCAGGTACTTTCCTAAATGCTTTACATACATGAACCCATTTAATTATCAAAACAGCTTCATGAGGTGGGTGTTGTTATTTTCTCCATTTTATAGAGGAGACACAAAGAAGCTCAGGAGCTTGCCTTGAGGTCAGGCAGTTAGTAAGTGGAGGGTGCACTCTGGTCCCAGAGTCCTACTCCTAACCAATGCGCCGTATTGTCTAATGATGCAAAGATTTTCAAGGTTGGTACTCCAGGCCAACACTGTGTGACTAAGGGTGGAGAAAAAAGGAGAAATTAGAAGGAAGTGAGGAGAGCCTTGAAAATTTCCTAGCGACAGTAGCTTGAAATTACTAGTAGACGTAAGTGTACAGAGCTCTCCATGCTGCACATTTCATCAACATACATTTGTGATTCTGGTTTTCCTGTATTTACAGAAAGGAAAGCAAAGCAGAGGCATATGGCTCGTGTTAGAAGTGTCTGACTTTGTGCCATTACTGCCTAGGAAAAACTCACAAATATTTAAAGTGTGCATCTTGGAAGATGAAAATAATTTTCTTTTGTCGCTATCTAACCTAACTGGAACTTTTGTTACAAAACTGTATGAGGTTACTTTTGTTTATTTTGAGGGCACATGGGTTGTATAAGTTAAGAAATACTGGGTAATTAAAAAGTACATTGCTTAGATGTTGAAAGACAAGGCTGAAATACTGGTTTCTTCTACTATCTTACTTTTGAACTAGTAAATCTCCATTTTCTTATACACAAATGAGAAAACATTTGTAGTGCATACCTTAAAGAATCAAGCTGAACACTAACTACTTAAAAGATGTGAAAATTATTTGAAAAATAGAAATTGCTAAAAAAAATTACTTATGCGTTAGTTCCTAGACATTTGCTATATATTTGCTATCTGTAAATACAAATGAATGTATTTACATTTACATTTACTAGCTTTAAGACAATTTTTTTTTTCATTTGGGACTTCGCCATAGTCTTAGATGGAAAATTGTTTCTAGGAATAAAGAAGATTAAGAAATAAGGCTTATGGCTTCTTGAACACCTACTACATTCCAGAAAATATATGCTACATAGTTTCACACTTAATCTCAATTAATCCACACAACACAAGTTAGTTAGATATCATTATGTCATTTTATCAATTTGGAAAGGTTAAGAAAACCCACAGAGTTAATAAACTGACAAAGTCAAACTCTGAGTCAAGGGATTCTGATGCCTTTTTATTATAATGACTTTAAATATAAAGGGAGATTGTTTTAATCGGCCATTTTTCTGTGGTTATTGAGGTTTTTCTAACTTTGTAAAAATTGAGAAGATCCAATTGTTGGTCAAAGTTTAAATCTGGCTCCATCACTGGTGGACATTATATGGACATTACATGGTCACTTCTTTTTATCTTCACCTAAGTACATTTTTTCACTGCTTCGAGAGAGAGACAGAGACAGAGAGACAGACAGAGAGAGAGAGATCCATGTATTGATGTGGTGATTGGCTGCCTTTTGCACATACCCCAACCAGGGATCAAACCCACAACCTGGGACCGTGCACTGATGGGAAATCGAACCCACAACCTTTCTGTCTATAGGACAATGGTCCAACCAACTCAGGCGCACTGCCAGGGCAGCCACTTTATTTTTTGTATGAAAATGGAAGTAATAAACCAGATATCTCTTCTAACTTCAATACTCTATTGAAGTACAAGAGTAAACTATGTTTAATTCTTGAGGATGAATCAATTATATGTCATCATTTGTAGATTATGAATCTCTTGACAGGATACTATTAGAAGTTTCCTTCATCAACACTGAAATCATATCAACAGTGACATTTCTGACTCTCAGAAACTAAGACTAACACTGATTAAAATGTTTGTAAGAAGTAGCAGTAACCATGGCCTAGGCTCAAATATCTCAGCATTTATAGGGTTTCCCCAAACACGAAGGCTAATATATTCAAATCCAAGTGAAAAGGGCATATAAATGGGTTAGTAATGTGTTCTTTTTAAGAATTCCTTGTAAGAAACCTCTAAGTATGGCTGAGATTACAACATTGAGTCAAATATTACAATGATCACTACTTTCTGCTCTTAGAGTCTTTGAATCAAAGTTAATTCTTTTTTTGTACTTTAAGTATTCTATTTTTTAATAATTTCAAATTCACAGAAAGACTCAGGAACATTGCAAAGAGCTGCATCGCACCCTTCAAAGGTCGCACTGAAGTTCTGCCAACTGTCCCAGCACGCCCTTCGGAGGACTGAGCTCCAGTCTGGGACCCTGGGTTGGCATGTCTCTGCAGGCCCCTTCACCTGGAACAGTTATTCAGGTCCTCACTGGCTTGTATCACTTTGACAGCACTGAAGATTGCAAGCCGGTTATTTTGTAGACTGTCCCTACATTGTTTTCTGATATTTCCTTATTATTAGATTCAGGTTATCCATTTTAGTGAGAAATATCACAGAACTGATGACAGGCATCCCATTAGTAGTTTATGATATCGATAAATCCCATTGCTATTAATGTTACATGAGTAATGGGTTATCTTTCAGATTTCCCCACTATACTGTTATATATTTTCCCCTTGCAATTTCCTAGGAATTGTGTGGGGAGATACTTTGAGACTATATATCCTATTCCTCATCCAAGTTTTATCTAATAGTTGTAGCATCTCTTCATGTTCCTTACCTGAATTCATTATTACCATGATAATGGCCAAAGTGATGATGTTCTTTTCATAATTTCTTGTATTTTTTTAGTTGGCATTCTACTATAAATAAAGGCTTTATCCTCTGTCATTTTTCATTTCCTTACATACACATCACTGCAAATTTGTGGAGTCTAATTGTATTAAATTGAATAAATCCATTGGTTTTTGTTTTGTTTTGATTTTTACTTTGTTCCAGATATGGACACAGGTTGCCCCTTCAGACTGAATTTTGCATCTTTTTTTATGCGTCCTTAATTCTTTACTTTGTAGTATAATAAGATGTTCCAGAGATATCGGGTATTGTCCCTCCTCCAGACTTGCACTCAGAAGAATGGTATTTAAAAGCCAAAATCTGGGTGCAAGATGTGTTCATTACTACTGGGTGTAATTTGCTCCTTTGACCCCCTCAGTAGATGGAGCTTAGAAATATAGGTATGTATATATTACCCATATATACCTTTATACTTATATTCACTTCTATACATCTAAATATATCTACATCAACATATATATAACCATGAAATCAGACCAATACTTCCAAGTTCAATCTATCACCACAAATTTTATTCTTATCTTCCTCTGTCCCATAATGATAACTCTTTTCTTAAAAAAAATAAAACCTTACCATAATTCCACTGGCATTTTTGCATAAAGAAAAAAACTAGAACTTGTATGGGACCACAAAAGACCCTGCATAGCCAAAGCATTTGTGACTAAGAAAAGCAAAGCTGGAGATATCACATGCACTGATTTCAAACTATATTGCAAAGCTACAATAATTAAAACAGTATGGTATCGACATAAAAAAGACACAAAGACCAATGAAACAGAATAAAGATAAATACAATATGATCTCGCTTATATATGGAATCTAAAACAAAAGCCAACAAGCTCAAGCACATCTCATAGATACAGACAACAGGTTGGTAATTACTAGTGGGGAGGTTTGGGGAGTAGGCAACATGGATGAAGGGGGTCAAAATGTACAAATTTCCAGTTATGAAATAAGTCATAGGAGTGTAATGTACAACATGGTGATTATAGTTAATAATACTGCTTTGCATATTTAAAATTTGCAAAGGGAGTAAATCTTAAAAGTTCACAAGAAAAAATTTGTAGCTCTGTATAGTGACTTTGGATATCATTTCACAATATATCCAAATATATATGAAATCATTACATTGTACACCTGAATCTAATATAAGGTTACATGTCGATTATACCTCAATAAAAATTAAATTAAAAAACATTACACCCATTACGTGTATATATTTGTATATATTTATGTATGGGTATATGTATATATTTATACATATATGTATAAATGTATAAGTTTGTATCTGTGTATGTATCTGTGTGTTTGTGTATATAAACACCTCTCTACCTCCTATATGTTACCAACCAGTCTCAGGACCCTGCCAAGCCCTGTGCCCACTTGGCAGCCTTCCCTTAGTTTGCCCGGACTCTTCTGGGGCCATCACCCTCAAAAGGCACATTCCAACCCCCACTAGGCTTCCACAGAACTCAGCTGCCTTTCTCAACTGGTTCTGTGATTGAATTAGAAAGTGAGGGATTAAGAGAGGGAAGAAGAATGATCTATTATCTTTAATTCTTCAAAGATTTTATTTATGTACTCTTATTTGCTTAGAGAGCGGGGAAGGGAAGGCAAAAGAGAGGGAGAAAAATAGCAATGTGTGATAGATGTATTAATCAGTTGCCTCTCGAGCGCCCCCCTACTGGGGACCTGGCCTGCAACCCAAGTGTGTGCCCTGACTGGAATCCGACCAGCAACATTTCAGATCGCAGGCCAGTGTTCAATCCACTCAACCGCACCAGCCAGGGCTATCTTTAAACTTATGTCCCTACTTCATATTAGTTAGGCACTGGTATTTTCTCTCTTTTATTTAACTGGGGGGCAATATGGTATAGTAGAAAGGTCACAGGTTTTGAAACTGCAGAGACCTAACTGTGATACATGGCTTTAACACTAAATGTATAACTTTAACTTCCTCATCTGTCAAATGGTGATGATAGAATCTACATTGTTGCATATTTATGAAGATTAATGAAAATATACAAAAAGAGAGTGATTCAATGCCTGGTTGATAAGGTCATCAATAAGAACTGTTATTAAAATTGTAAGCTTAGGTGGTAAGCACTAAAATAAAGGTATACACATAGTTAATTATGCTTTGGCATTAGGGCTAGCAGGGTGAACACTAGCAAAGACAGTGAAGGGATTGACTTCTGCACTTCATACCCGAGACCCTGCCTATCGCACCCTCAGTGCTATGTTCTACCAAGAAAAGGAGAAAGATGCGTAAAATAAAGAGGAACTAATATAACAAGAAAATGTTTTCCAAAAAGAAATTTAAGGAAAATTAGAATAGGAGCTCAATAAATAATATGGAAAAGTGCCTCTTTGCTCATCGTATAAGAAGAGATAAGACACTCCTGGCCACATGGGTCAGCTGGTTGGAGTGCTGTCCCCTACATCAAAAGGTTGGGGGTTCAATCCCCAGTCAGAGCACATATGGAAAGCAAGCAAAAGAAATAAAACAGTGTTCCCAAGCGGGATTTGGATTTCTCAATTAGATTTGGTTAAAAACACTTTCTTGAGGAAACAGAATTTCCACACCAAAAGTGGGAGTGAAATGAGATCATATAATTCAGGTGTTGTGAATGCCTAAAAGGGTGATGAGACCAGTCACTTAGCAAAACTGTCAGCCCTACTCGCATAGTCTTTCCTAACAAAATATGAATAAGAACATTATGTCTTAGGGACCAAACGCTTTCATGTCACCTAGTTCTCTTTCAAGAGTCCATACGAAGTTCTTTCACAAAACGTTTCCCTGAAGAAAAAGGGTCGTGGGGTTTGAAATCACTGAGCACGGCACTGCCAACCTTGCTTTTCAAGCAACTTCCTTCCCCAAATCTTTCTTAACTCCTCCCCCTTAAAATTCATTTCTTTTAAGCTTTAAAAGAAAGCTTAGATGAATACGGAAAAGTTTTCTTTTTTATTGTACTTCTCCCATTTCTTATCTCCTGCCCTCCACATGAAATAAAAGTAACTTGGTTCACTTCAGCACCCAGAAGAGCACAGGCAGTTCACCGCTCTGACGTTCCAAGTCAGATTTCAATCTTCCGAGTTACTTCTCTCCTCCCTGAACTCTGTTATTCAGTGTGAAATTTAAAACTTGCTAATGACTGAAAACCAGAAAATCAGCCGTGCACGAAGATGCGAATTACCACGAATCTTTCACTTTCACACACCTTTGTAAGGAGATTAACCATTGCTCCATAACTACTTGGTTTGAGTATCCTTTTAACAAACACCAACTGCTACTAAACAAATTATTTTTTAAAAAACGCTCTGTAATAACCTCCTTTAGCCATTGAAATGTGGCTGTGTACCGCTGCCTGAGCCTGCCTTTTAGCTGATTAACAAATATGATGAATGTAACGTTGTAGACCCTTAACACTGAAAGACGACCTTCTAAAGAAATGTAAAGTACCTTCTGCCAGTCAGTTATTGAGTAAGACCACCCATAGGCATTTTTAAAAATTTCTTCATTGTTTGAATAATATGGGAGGAAATTTAGTGTATACTCTCTTCTTCCTGTATTTTCCAGCTAGATTAAGCTGTTGTCTTCACAATTGCCTCCCAGCTGCTGTGACTTGTGAAAACAACAGACCCTGCTCTGTTGTCTGGAGAAAGCTGGGATTGTTATGAGTAACTTTATTGCAGGCACATGAGTGTGTTAAGACTTTAAAACACGCTCAAATGTCATGTGCACACCCAATGACGGGCAAGAATAATTATGAAAAAACAAGAAATCTATGTCTATGAAACCGTGTTGGACAAAACGGGCCATTCATTGTGTTCCCCTGGGAATGCCTGGGCTCTGCAGCCAGAAAACAAAAAAGGCACTTTTTTCCTGCCGTAGGCTGAATGCTTCGCTTTGCCATCTGAGCCCTAAGAAAACACGGGCCCCTCTAGTGCTGGCGCACCCACGCACACTAAAAAATATTAATGCCTCTCTCTCCTTATTTTTTTCCAGGCATCCCTTCTGTGTAGGCTGTAGCCAATATAATGTCAACACAAAGACAAAATAGTTTATCTAACATCAGGCCCCCACAATTTCCCTCTTGTCCTCAGTTAATTGCCCTTCCCCCAACTTTAAGGAAAAAAGATAACCTTTACCCCCGATGCAAAACGTGTCTTTGGCACAGATTTTATTCTCAGCAATATTCCCTTCTCTTCTTTTACAGTTTTGCTACTGTTGATGTTTTTACTAAATACTACATAAGCATGCTTATTTGCTTCCAGATTGTTTCTTCTCCCCCAGGAGGGTTCTGAAAGCCATTTTGCTGGATAAAGTTTGTCAGCTCTTTCTCAAAAATGCCCCTTCTCAACGTCAGCTGCTATACATCCTTCCGGTCAGCGTGTGCATATGTATTATACAAAGAGAATGACAAATGAAACTCCACACCATTTCAGCTCCAACGTACTTTAACATATGTATTTCACTAAACGTTCGAGGTTTTTATGTCTTATTGTGATTTCAACCATAGTAATCTTATGTTAACTGACCAGGTAAGTTATTCCCTGATTTTCCTAGATAGATACCCTGCATTTGGATGGTCTACTGTAGACTCTACTATAATTTCCTTGGCAGCTGACCTGGCAGAAAAAAATATCCAATAAACATATTTCCAAAACAGTGAGCATTTTGCTGAAGATTTTCAATCTTGAACTTTTCAGTACGTTCCAGAAGAGTAGTCTGGGAGAATATGTGCTTCACTACCCAGGGGGTCACGGGAGGCTGATAGAGCATTACAGACTATAAACTCCCATTTCATCTTCCTCTCCACACCCAGCTCATGTATTTACACCCAGCAACCGCTGACTTTAGGGCTTGTAGATAAACCAGGGGCAAAACTGGAAAAGACAAAAACACTTCTTTGGTTGCTTCACAAAATTTAGCTATAGAACACATGTCAATTCCTTCGACTAGAAAAAAGTGCTTTAAAACTCATCCAGTTTAAACACATGCCTCATCTTTAGCTAATGAGCAAATGACTTGGAAAGGCAACAGCTGGGGAAGTGAGATACAAATTTTGTCTGACAATAAAATGTGGTTATCTTTTATTTAGCTAACTGGCATTAATGGCCCAACAGCAGCGATGCCAGAAGAGAGGTGAAGGTGGTACACATGTGCACCGGCGGGAGCCAGGGTGTGTTTTGTCAACCAACGTGTCATTTTGACTACTCCATTCCCTAGCAACTGATTTGACTGAAGTAACCAGTTAATGTTAAATCTATGATTGAATTAAGGACATAGAGAATCTTTCAGAGATTCATTTAGTCACTAGAATCTAAGCCAACTCATGACTTTTTAGTGTAAGTATATTGAAGCTAGAGAAACTGAGACAAAGATCACTCAAGTTTGTGGTAAAGCCATTGTATGGTTATAGTCAGAGGCATAAAATAACACTAATTTATTACAGGAATGACTTAAAAGCGTTGGCACTAATTAATTACATAGGTGAAGAAGATTACATTTCTCTAAATTGGGATGAACTGTTATTACAGTAACCATTATCTCCAAGGAGGGAAATCTAAAAGCTGCCAGGCTAAAGTATAAACCCAGAGTTCATCTAAAATATTTACACACAAAGAACAATGCTTTTGCACCAGCGATGTTCCTACAGCGGTATTTTTCAGGGATGCGAGGGCCCCTTGAGAAGAACTCATGAGAGACGACCCCAGGAAGCCTCTACAGGATGGTCATGAGTAACACCGCATCCTCTCAAACGCGGAGTTGGTTTCAAGAAGTTTTCTGATCCAAACAGCCTAAGCAAGAGTTCCTCCCTCCCTGGACCCTAAAACCTACAAACACATGAAATTATCACTGAAGAAGTACCTAGCAAGGAGCCTACAACTAGTTCTGTCTCCCAGGCTGGAAGATAATGTACTTACAACCTAGCCAGCTATCAGACCAGCCATGAATTTGTTTTAACAATTCAACAACATCACCATTCCTCATTCATCCACTTAGCTTAATTTTCCTAGCATCACTTTCACTGCTGAGGTTGTCTCTATTAAGCCATTTTTTTTGCATCATTAACTTTTAACCAGGCATCGATAGCTTTATTGTTTAAATTGCGTATGACTTTATTTAACGTCAGCATTTCTTCTAGCTCCTGACAAGAAGTCACATTTTATAACTAATTAAATTGATCCCTGGGAAGCAAAAGCCACTAAACGGAATTATTCCCACCCAAGTGTCAATATATTAAATCAAAGGGCTAATGAGTTGGGTCACTGCCTCTTTTATTGGGAGGCTACAGCAGTATTATCCTCTATTTTCTGCCTTAACAATCAATTTTATTTAAACCAAAGGCAGCTAATTAATACTTTTTGATTGTACAGTAAATAATATTTCCTCTATAACACATAAATGGGGAATGGAAAATTTCCTTTGATGACATATGTAATGTATTTTTGCATCTTTTTATGACATTGGGTCACAGAAACATCTAAGATGATCTAAAAGGTGTTTTGCAAGCAAACGATTCTGAGAATTTCTAGGTTTCAACTCTTAGCATTACGGATTTAAATCAAGCCGAAATTTTGCCTCTTGGAGCTGACAATAGAGCCTAACGAAAGTGATTAAGAAATGACTAAATTTGTAATGTCAGCCTTTCCTACTGCTCTCACAGCTGCTGAGTAATACTTTGAATGATTTCAGTATTTACATTTGGACACTACTTTTAAAATCCATCACCTAATAATTCATACCACTCACTGTTTCTGACATAGCTTCTGTTGACAAAACCCCTACAGTTTTACTGTTGCCTTCAGTTAATCTCACCAACCCAACTGAGTTAAAAATTCATATATAATTATTGGTACCTGTGAATTTTACATTTTATCTGGGGGACTTTGACTCACAATTTATCATTTCAGCATTTGGGGAAGAAAATAAACTCATAAAATTGGGTATGGAATCTCTCACATCTTCAAAAACATGAGCAATACAGTCTATAAATCATGCCCATAGTACAATTATGTAAAAGTCCGGCAAGCTGCAAAATTCAATCCTGTAAAACTAGGCTATGTGGCAATTATCTTATGATAGTGAGGAGACCACCTCCAGGAAACACAGTGGTAAGGCCAAAATGGAAATGAGTGTACAGAGAAAATTTACACGACAATTGGCAACGGCTGGACAACAAATGGGGGCAATCGATGTCTTTAACTTTGAGGTGAGGATTTCATTTTGTACTATCTGTCAATTAACCAAAAAAAACCCAAACCAGTTTAAAGGCAGCCATGAGATCTTTTAGAGTAAATTAACCTTATTTATCACATAATAAGCTGTCAAAAGTCAATTTTGACTCTAATAATGTGTTAATTTACCACCAGGATCAAATACATCATAGGGGACACCACAGATGTTTTTGACAAAAACATGTTCTTTCATCCACACATAGTTTGCTCTTTCAAACACCAAATTAGGGTTTCTTTCTTTGTAGACACAGTGGTTCTTTTTCGAAGCAACCTTAAATAGTCACTTTTATCCATTTATAGATGTGTGTGCTTTGGAGGTCGAACATGTGCTGTTGTTTCTTACCACAAATGTTTTCCTTCGTTTTCAATGGTCAAGAGTCACAGGCAAGTTTGACCCCACCCACAGACAGATCTGTTCTGTATCTGGAGAACCCAAGGCTGGCTAGAGATGACCAAAATACAGATGCTTCCTTCACAAACAAATAAAAAGCTATCCTAACACACACTGATGGAATTTGATCCTGGGCCTTCAAGTAGTTATAAAAATAAAACAAACAAACAAAACTACTAATTACTATTTTCTTTGGCATGTATGTGTATATAAATCTAAAGAACATCCTTCCTCATTACAGACTACTAATGTAAGTGGACATACTAAGCTGTTCCTGATAAACGCCTGATTTTGTTATGTAACATGCAGTGCCTGAATGAACAGTATTGCATTCCCCTCACCTTCCTGGCTTCATGTTTTAATTTAGACATGCACGCATGCACCTTGAAACAAAGCTATCAGAATTGTTATATTAGTTACTTTTTTAAGGAAAAGAAAACCATAGTCTCAAGAAAGTGAGAAAATTTGTGAACTGATAATTGCCCCCCTTGGTAATGCATTACCTTACGAAGATATACTACACAGGGAAATAAAGAGTTAAGTTGTTCTAACCATGTGGAAAAAAGGGTCAACTATTTCTGATAGGGTCAGTTAGACAAATAAAATACCAAGTCACCACAAAGAAAACAGCATAAGAAACCACCCCACTCCCCACTAAGCACAATATGAGCAACTGAGCATACCTCAGACTGTAACCCACTGGTCCCATCAGGACTCTACCTCACCGAGTCTCAGAGTACAATCCACAGTAGTAACTAGAGCTCTCTGGTCTCCTGACCAACACATGTTTAAATCTTCTAGTTGTCATTTCTGCCCAAATGCCCCTGGAACTGAAGAGGCTAGTAAGGCAGATATGTGGCCCAAAACTCAAACAGTGCTACCAAGATGTAAGTAAGAGTTCTGGCTTGTATACTTGCTGACAAGATGCTAAGGAAAACCTAAGTAGTTCTAAAAGCCACAGTGCAAAATCTCAAAGAGAAATATAATAGAGTTCAAATATCTTTCCTCTGCAAAGTGTCAAACAATCTTACTAATTAATCCTAAACCAAGAATCATTTTAAGGTCTACTTTTCTGATTACAAAGTATGGCACTTACACAAAGCTTTGGGAAATGATGCCCAATAATGAAAAGGAATGTCAAAGTAAAATAACACTGTGATTTATTTCTCTTGACTCAGATCATACTCTCATCTTCCTTATAGTGGCTGAATACTACCAAAAGCTTTGTTATCTGTTTTCTACAGTTTTATGTTAGACAAATGCAATTCATAGCAAAGATAGCTTGAGACCAACAATGAACATGCATCACACGCCTTAATATTATCAAAGAACTATGCTATAATCAAGATACTAAGTGGAATTACAAATACACAAAAATTACAATAAGAAGCACAATTGAAGACTATGAATGAAAAAATAAAAGGAGGGAGCATTTGTTAGCAACCATCACAATAGAATGAGAACAGGCCCCCTCCCGCCAATTAAAATACTGTAATAAATTACAAAAAGCTCTCTAATCTACCCCTTTATATTACACATCCCTGTGCATTATCTTGTTACTAGCCAAGAAACCCCACTTACAATTGTATGGAACCTACAGAAATGAACTATTGATAATTTTCTCTGGTGTCCCTATTTTGCCTTTTAAGTGACTTTTCTTATCCCTTAATCAGACCTTTGCTAATCACCTATCTCTGAATTAAGTACAATGGTGTTCTGAATCATTCAACCATAGTTTAATTGATTTTTTAAAGCCACTTAGTATCTCCCCATGAAAAATATGCAAAGTAGCTTTACATAAAGACAAAACAAGAGAATTCTAGTGATGTATACCTCAAATGTTTCTGTCTCCATTTCCCCACATATAGCTGTACAAACAGCCACAGGCTAGCACAAAAGTATCTACCCACCTTGATAAATCTGCACCTCGAGTTTGTAACCCGGCATTTCCTGGGTAACCAGTCTTTCAGGGAGTGTTCAAATATTTGTAGTGGGGCAGTGTGGGCTGCACATATTTTACTTCTTATTCATACATTCCTCATTTACAAGCTGTGAACCTGGTAAATTTCCCATTTTGAGACCATTGCTCCTTTTTTTCTGTATGCAGTCCTTGAATTGCCCTCTTTGCTTAACTGTAGAGTGTGAGCCAGACTGTCAGAGGAAAAAAACATCTAATTTTTCCTTTGAAAACATTCCCTAGACTAATCTGTTTCTATGTCCAATTACTAATTTGACAAATGAGTCTACAAGTATCTCAGTCAAAACCTCTGCTCTGAGAGATGGAGGTAACATAATGGATAGACATTAGGGTTTGCAGACATTCACACAGAGAGGCAGTAGGAGCAGTGGTGAGACACTGGGATTCGAGAGCCAGAGAAAGTGTAAATCCCAGCTCCTATCAATGGTATGACCTTGGGGGAATAACTTCTCAGTGCCTTGCTTTTCCCACTCATAAATGGGGATAGTATTATCTACCTTATAGGGTTATTCTGAGGGTCCAATAAGTTAATGTATCTAGAGACTTAGAATAGGATTCATCATATAGTAAACACTGTATAAGTGTTTGCTGTTGTTAATTAGTTTGAAATACTGACCTGGTCACTTTTACCTTGGGCAAGTCACTTGACCTCTCTTAAACCTCCATTTTGTCAATGCCAAATAGGGAATTGTGTTAATTAAGTAATATAATACACATGCAGCATTTACTACAATGTCAAATATACAGTAACCACTTATGAACATTAACTTTTATGTTAACATACACTATTGGCAGCCCAATATATCTATCTTCCTCTTCCATGGCATGCTTTTACTAAAGATGAACTAGTTTTGCAATAATTCCCCATTGTTTTCCCACTTCGTCAAGTACACAGTCCTTGTTATGATCTAAATTTCCAAATTTATCTCACTTAGTCCCTAAGAGAAACTCCTCCACCATAGAACAGAAAGACATCTTTTTGGATGCTATATACATCAAGCTTCTTCTCACTCTTTGCTTTAATATTCACTCCATATTACTTTTCCCTTCTCCATGCATATCCAATCCCTACACAGCTTTTAAGACCAAAGATCCAGAAAGTTCTTTACAATTCCTCCAATCTAGAATACTCTTTTCTCCTCTAAATGCAAGTGTTTTGGAGCATGCTGTTGGCTAAATGTTTTGTCCCCTCATAATGTGTGTGTTAAATCATAATGTCCAAGGTGACAGTATTAAAGATGGGGCCTTTAGGAGGTGATTAGGTCATGAGAGTGAAGCCTTCGTAAACAGAATTTGTGGCTTTATTAAGGGAATATAAGATAGCTCCCTCAGCCCTTCCAACATGTGAGGACACAGCAAGAAGACAGTCATGTATGAACCAGGAAGTGGGCCCTCACCAGAAACGGAATTGGCTGGTGCCTTGGTCTTGGACATCCCAAAGTCCAGAACTGTCAGAAATAAATGTTTGTTGTTTAAGCCACCCAGTGCATGATATTTTTGTTATAGTAGCCTGAATGGACTAGGACAGACCACAAAGAGAAAGATCCAAAGACTTGGACTGCAATCTGTCTTGGGTATGAACCAGAGCATGTCACCTTGCCCTTTGGTCATAGTTGCCTCAAACACAAAATGAATAAGTTTAGGCTGCAGGTTTGATTCCCAGTCAGGGAGCATATAGGAGGCAACTGATAGATGTTTCTCTCCCTTCCTCTCTCTCCATTCCTCTCTCTCTAAAATCAATAAATATCCCCTCCAGTGAAGATTTAAAAAGAATCAATATGAATAGGTTTAAGTAAATGATGTCTAAGAACCCTACCACCCTACTGTATTCATGTTCCTTATGGCATGCTTATAGTAGATGTTCAAAAAATATTTCATGATTCACTCTTACAGACCTGAACTGGTGTGGATCATTCTGTTGGTTTCTCTACCGACTTTTTGGTAGAGTTTACCAGAGTTGTTTCCACTGTGGCTCCTTCTCAGCCTCCATCATGTGCTCCCATTGCTCCAGTGCACCATGCTGTATATGTTAGAGCCTCCAAGGCTTTTGCTCCTTACCCTCTTCTCATTCTTATATTTCTGGACAAACTCATTATCAGCTATTAGAAAATGATTCCTAAATCTGTACTTATAATTCAGGCCCCTTTCTCAAGTTTCAAACCTACATGTCCAACACTTAGTATGCATGTCTACCTAGATAATTCAGAAAGTTGAAGACATAACCATTCATCTTATCCAATCCTCCCAATGCACTCATCTTCTGTGTTTATATGATCTATCCCATACCTCTCTGACCTCACATATATTACCTCTCCCCTTGCTTTGTTCACTCTATCTCTACTGGCCCCCTTGCTACCCCTAAAATGTGTTAGACATACCCCTACTCCACAAACTGTGTAATTTGCTTTTTCTTCCTGGAATATTTTTTACCCTAACATGTCTCATTCCTTCAATTTATTCAAATCACTTCCTCAAGAAGGCTTTTCTGACTAACCTCTATAAATTAGTAATATGCATTATTCTATACACTTACTTAATCTTAACTTATTTTTCTCCATAGAACTCATCACTGCATATTACCTATTTATTTATAGTCTCTATCCCACTACCTTTGTCAGTTTTGTTCACTGCAATAAAATCAAAGCTTGAAACAGTGTCTAGCACATAGTATGCACCCAATTAATATCTGTGAAATTAAAGAAATACCAATTCTGTTGAACAGAGCTGTCAAATCTATCAATCAATGCAGAAATGTAAGTATTTATTAAATTTTTCCTCCCCCCACATCCAAACAATCACTAGTCCTATAGCTTTTACTTCCTCAGCATACCTCAAATCCACCTCACCTCTGCTCCCCACTTTCCTGCCTCAGCTCAGAGCCTGTCATTTCCTCTCCTTCAGATCACTTCAGTAGGGCCTTAACTGGTCTTTTTGACTCTACCTCCAGCCCCCCAAAACTATTTTCCACACTACTATCAGAATGATCTTTCTGAAACATAAATATTTCATTTCCTTTCTTAAATTTTTTAAATGATTATTCTTAATTTTTTATACAAGATCCTTGAAGTTCTAGTTCGTAGCCCCCACCCAGGCTCATTTTGCCACACTTGTACATGCGCACTACATTTTAGCCCTACTGAGAAACTAATTTATTTGCAGTTCCCAAGCATGCAATGTCCTTCATCCCTGTGAACCTTTGTACAGATTCTCTCTGTCCAGAAACCTCCTATCCTGCTTCATTCCTACACCTACTTAAAAATTTAGAATCAACTCAGATATCGCTTCTTTGAGCAAACCTCTTTTGACCTGTCAGATGAGATTAGATGCCCCTTCTCAGCACTTTTGTAGTAATCAGTGAATATATCTAATATAACACTTGGGACATTATATTATTTTCATTTACTAGATGGTGAACACCCGAAGATAAGCAATTTCTTTTTTATATTCTCGGTCCTGGGACAATGCCTACAGAGCAGTCGAAATTTAATAAATAAAGTTTATTAAGTGCATTGCATTAAAAAATTTTGTTGAATAGATCACTGTCCTTCCTGAAATTAAGTATATGTCTTTTTACTCAAATGCTTTTGGTGCATCTAAACACTGTACATCATCAGATCTACCCAAATCCCCTCTTAGGTCTTTCTAACTTCCCTATGTCTTAAAGGCAACACGACCCAAAAATATCCCCTTGGTATGCGTATCATGCTCTTGTGACTTTCACTGAGCAGAACCCCCAGGTGTTGACTTGCTGTTTGGTTTAGAATTGAACTTGTAAGACACTGTGTCTTTCTCTGGCACTAAATGCATCAAACAAGGAACGACAACAAAAAAAGTAAATCTCATGGGAAGTTATTTCTTTTCTGCATATTCTGAGTCTTAATTTATCTTTATCACAACTATAATTTATGTCTAAGCAACAGTATGAGAAACTTGCCATTTCTTCGTATTTTTGGCAGGACAAATGATGACATATGTGTATGTGTATGTGTGTGGAGGGGGGCACCTAGACAAAATGAAAAACTGTGGGTGGGGCTTCCAGGAATGATAAAAAGGTATTGTTTGTCTGTTTTCGCCTTTCTGAGTGTTCTTTCAGAAATCACAGAATAAGACCTTAGTGAATGTGATATATTGATATAAAATTATTTTTTCCATATAAACCTATTCATCATCATTCTTATTACTATTCCTTTTAGGAAGTTACAGTTGCCAAAACACTTCTCTACACATTAACACTGCCAACTCTAACAACAGTTCTGTGAGGCTGGAGCTACCAAGGTGTGTGTATGTGTTTACAGAAAGAGCTCACAAAGGTCCAAGATCGCAGGCCAAAATGTACAGCCAGACTTCGAAATTATGTTTTTGAATAACTGCCACCTCCTTTCTCTAAAGTCTTTTTCCTTTAAGCCCAAATTAACATAGTTTTCTTAAAAATAGCTTAAACAAGCAGTTAATTAAGGTTATACAAATACTTTGTTTTAATTTGCAACTTTTATTTTTTTTACATTTGTAACTATCCCTTTGATGGCAACCTGTACTTTCAAGTCCTCTACTCTCTTACTGCCCTTTTTCTACTCTTACTGTAAATCCAAGATAAAGTAGAAAGGCAGGAGGAAGGGTATAAGAAGGGTGAACAAGGAAGAGGAGGAATTGAATTTTCTGGGATCAGTTTCAATGCATTCACTCAAGTCAGAGAAAGTTACTGATATGATGAAATTCATGGTAAGTCATGATCCTTAGCTTGACTTCCAGTCAAGATAGGGAGGCATAGGTAGACTCACTTATCCTCCTTGCACAACCAAAAGAAGGACAACAACAAATTTAAAAACAAAAACCAACCTAAGCAGCCAGAAAAATCAAATTATTTGGAAGTCCAACAATCAAGGAGTTAAAGAAGAAACATTCATCCAGACTGTTAGGAGGGGCGGAGACAGGCAGCCAGGGTGGAGAGGACTCCCAGCAAGGTGGAGGCTGGGAAACAGGGAGGGTGAGGTGGCGGCTGGAGAACTGGGCAGTCCCACATTTGCATGTGGATAACGAAAGAACAACTGGGGAGACACACGGACCTCGAAACCCAGGGTTCCAGCACCAGGAAACAAAGCCTCAGAATCTCTGGCAGTAAAAACCTGTGGGGGTTGCAGTGGTGAGAGAAACTCTCAGCCTCACAGGAGTGTTCCTTGGAGAGCAACTCTAGCATCAGTTGGTATCAACCCATTTTATGGCTTCTACTTTTAAAAAAGCACAAAACAGGAAGTGTATCACTCACAGGAGAAAGATAATATGCATAGTCCCCAGAAGCTTACTCCAGGCCTGGATCAATCTACTAAGGATGCTATTGAAGTCTGCACCTTCAAGAGAAGGCATTCATCAGATCATTTTATTAGTGCTATTTCTATTAGCCAAAATCATCCAATGCTAATTCCTTATGCAGAATGATTGATGGTTCTTAGCTGTGAACTAAATCCTGTTGTCCTACCCACTTATCTAATTCAGACAAAAATCATTTCTGATATGAGAATGCTAAAGATAAGCTCATTAAAGATTCAAGACTTTATGATAAATATTACTGTTTCTCACATTTATCTTTTCCACCTATCTTCTTTCTTATTTTCATGTAATTACCAGTACCTAAAACAGTTACATGAAGAAACTGCTGTTCATTTAAAAAATGTTTTGCTTCCTTCCTTTTATTTTTTTATTTGATCTCTCAGTATACAAAGGGAATTTTATAGAAAAATATTAAGGGATATGAACTTGTAAATTGATAGAATAAATAAGGCAATGAAACCTTCATGAAGTATTCTGAGTAATACAAGATCTAAAATATATAACTATGGATTTTAGCAAACTGATAACTATGCATACAGATTTAGAATATTGAAATTTTTTTGACCAGCAGAATTTTGGATTTCATATAAAAGTAATAAAGTTTGTACCATATATATTTACTATTAAAATAATCTCCCTTCAATCTATGGCCATACCACACTGAACACACCCAATCTCATCCAACATAATCTCCCTTCTATTGACCTTTATCGCCTTACAGAAAAATCAGACTTTTGATGTGTCTGTTTCTACCTGTGAAAATCTACTTAATGCAATAGAGTAATGGGATAAGTAAAACTTTATTATCACATGTTTGTAAATGGAAGAATTTTGGGAACAGATACTAAAACATGGAGCAAAACCACAAGTGAAGTTTTTTCGTAACAGTCCAGACCATAGACAAAGTCACGGGGGGGAATAATAAAAAGGGAACAACGTACCGAAAATGCAGCGCTCAATGGTATTAGTTAGATCCGATTTTTAAACTGCCCTAATATAATCATATTTATTTGTGCAGGAGTGCTGCAGGTTGGGTTCTCTAAAAGCTAAGAGAAGGTTTAGGGTAGAAGATTTTACTAGGAAGCAATACCTGTAAACGAGCAGGAGGACAAAACAAGATTGGGCACAGAAAGGTGTTGAACTATACCGGCTGAACTGAATTCCATCCAACACAGGAGGAAGTTCTGGAATGAGCATCTAGCTTGAGGCCCAAAAGGCCCAACCTTCACATCCCGTGTTCTTTACTCACATGGGAGAGCCCCGGGAAGGAAATGATCTTGGGCTAAGCAGCTCTTTGCAGCAGAGGCAAAGCTAAAGGACTGACAGATGGAGGCTCTTTCCTGTACTCTATAGCAGGGTAGCAAGTGCTCCCCCAGAGAGGAGTCTGGATAGCGCATCTCCATGTCTACTACCATAACAACTTCTCTGAAACACCGGTTTGCGGCATTATACTAAGCATGGTAAAATTACTTCAATGGGATGGAGGTTCTAATCTGGTTACTTTTAACATAAAGGTAATTAGTAAGAAGAATCTTTATATTAGAGTCATTCACAAATCAAAGAACACAGAAGATATACTAACTGTTGGGATGAAATTATTGACTAAGGAGAAAATTAATTTGGGAGTATTTCATTTTCTTAAGCTAAATTTTGTTCAGACTTCTAAAGTTTTCTTCTTTCCTAAAGTCTACAGAAAAAGCACACTGAGCCCAGACAGCTAATTATTTCTGGCAGTGCATTACTTTAAAATATTTCTAAATTAGTAAAATCTGGGACTGAACTCCCTTTTTAATTTTTTGATTAACTCCAAATTCTCAGCAAAGCTACAGAAAAGTTTTTAACTCGATTCAAAACCAATAATATTTGACTAGTTAAATGATATCTACTACCTTTAACTAAAGAATTAATTATTTGAAGGTTTCGATTACTTTGCTGTTTAATATGTTTGCCCTTTATCACTCCCAGTTATATGCTGGTAAACCAGCTTTCAAAAAAGAAGTAGACAGAGATATGCTTCATAGCATTTGCCAACTTCCATGATGTTCTCACTTAGATTCAGAGGTTGATTCTAACCTACTCACATGATGTCCCTGAACAAGGAGTTGGGGAAGCACGGACGCAGCTGGCTCCTGTGGGTCCCCTCCAGCACACCAGGGGGTACACCTGCTCTTTCCTTTTATTCTGGTGCTCAGATTTCGTGAGGGCTGCACTACTTATCACTTGGTAATAAATCTGTTATTTCTAACATATATTATAATCTTACTAATAAAACAACTATTTCAGTTGCTAGTAGGCTTTAGTAGCTGTTCCACTAAATCCAAATATTATACAAAATTTATTCACAGTATTTGCTTCAAATTCCATACTTGATAAATTGGTATACCTTGAAAGAAATAAGAAAAAAACACAACAGAAACTAAATTACAAACATACATATACACACACGCAAAACCACACATTCAAAGTAGATTCTGAAAAAAGCACAGACAGGGATTCTACAGAGACGAAAGGGGGGCAAAGGAAAGACAAAATGCTGAGCAACTTCACTGGTGCCACAGAACTCCCCCCACTCCTGCTGCAAAGTAACAACTGTTCTATTGTCGGTAAGTGCTGCTCCTGCTGACACTCAAGTCAGGTTTCTACCACATTTATTCATGTTTCTCAGTCTTCTTCCTTTCTGTTCTTTGACATACCACAGTACCTAGTACTTGGCATTACTAATGAAAAAATAAATTTTAGATCTGTTGTTCTCACTTGGCCTTGCCCTTAGTACGTTCTGACATCCACTGTTCAAACATACTAACCCCTGGCAGGTGCTACAATTACAGCTGTTTTATCACACTCTGGCTGCTCATAGTCTTCACCCTCATACTCCTTCCCGGAACTATGAAAATAAGTTAATAGATTCTCCTGTTTCTTTCTAGTCTAAATTTAATGCAAAAATTCTGTCAATTATATATAATGGGCCCTTAAAGTCACTCAATTTTTACACATAACTAATAACTTTTCCTTGCATGGAAAAATCAAAATTTTAAGTTCACAGAGATAGCAATTTTGTCAACTCAAAAGCTGTATGAAATTCAGACATTTTACTTAGACATTCTCGCTTATGATTTCATCTAGCTATACCTTGTATTCTTCAAAATGGAGAGAATGAGGTTCAGAAGTTTAATTACATGTCCATATAACCTGGAATGTTTTGGTTTCTTAGCAGACCTTTAAAGTCTTACATTCTCAGTTTAACTGTGTTCACTAGGTGTTTCCAGGACTTAACACGTGATCTCAGAAAACCCCATCTCTATCAGCCTCAGCTTACTACAGTGAACAATATGTGGTTCAACCTGGGTCGGTGTTTTCCACTTCATGGTTGTGACCAATTAATGGGAACATTTTTAAATATAATAAAATAGAAGGGAAAAGGGGAAAAGAGGAGGACAAGAGAGGTGGCAAAGAGTGCAGACTTAGAGAAAAAGAGAAGATGAAAGAAATAAGAGGAAAAAGAGAGAAAAGTGTGGAGAGAAAAAATAATGAGGGAATCAAGAAGAAAAGAGAAACTATGTAAAAAGGAGGAGAAAGAGGACCAAAGAAATGGATGGAAAAAAAGGAGAAAAGACAAACAAGAAAAAGAAAAGATCTCATAAAACGAGCCCTTGTGGTAAGGCAAGTATTTAATGAATTTTTTTCTGATATATATGTGTGTGTGTGTGTGTGTGTGTGTGTGTGTTGCACTGATTGCATGTATCAAGTAATGATGTGAAATATACCTCTTACTTTATTAGTTTGAATACAACTTGCAAGTCAGTGATCTGGTTATCCACAGGATCCCTTCTAGAATAAATATACTCTATTTCCCTGTAGTTCTTTTTATGATATTTTTTAATGAAAGGTTAAAAGGAGAATTAAAGGATAGAAAAGAAGCATATTAAAAAGGTTACAACTATGGACAGAACATATAATCTTACCCTTCCGAGGGTTGGGTACCCTCCACCAAAGGAAGGGCTAAACGGGGCCTTCTCAGCCAACACCTCAGGAGGAACAACATCTGGACAGAGGAAAAAACTCTTTCCACACAAACTTTTGCCAGATCAAACCTCAGGATAAAAAGTGTCTCTCCATTAAAGTGAAAAACAAATCTTGCCCATAAATCTCGAGTAAAGTCCTCATAAGTTATGGGTTAAGCCATTCTCCCAGAGCCTCGACACCACATGGACGTGGCTTCTAAGGCAGACCCAAAGACAAAGTTAATCCCAGCAAGATAACAACCTGCAGACTCTTCCTCGTGGTTCCTGAGAACCGCAGTTGATCACACGGAATGCACTGTGTCCTCTGTGAATCGTTTGGATGCTGACAGGTATACTCACGACTCAACCACAGAAGCAGCTAGTATGTTTAAGGCCCTCCATTTCTGAAAGAGGTTGGTTGCAAGAGAAAAGAGAGTGGAGTCTCTAGAAATTCTCAAATAAAACTAACTATACTTTGTTGGAAAGTACAGTATACTACTACATTCAATTTAAGGTGAGTAATAAGCGCAAAGCAATCTCTTGCATAGTCTGTAACTTAACTTTTTACTTTGAATCATAGTCGGTGGGCCCGGAGCATTTAGCCATTTAGTTTTTGTACTTGCTGACAAAATGCTCTGTGACTGCTCTTGCATTTTAAAATATTCGATATATGAACATCTTGCTTCCTTGGCTCCCTTAAGAGTTCTCTGAGAGAAAACAGTGTGTCTCATATTTCCTATATTGCCCTCACGCTCCTGGGTTCCAGTCATGACACACAGAGCGGATATTCACTTGCAGGCTGTGGGCTGAACTAACTGCTCCTTTCTTTTTTCCTTGACTGCTAACTGTAGTTTTTTCCTATAGTTCATTATTAAAATAACAAATAGTAAAACAGCTCTAAAAAATCTACCTTTGGAGGAATAATTTTCAGTGTATTTTCTCGACATTCTAGTAAGTGTTACTGTTCTTCCTGGTATGATAACTTGGAAAGCTACAAACACCACCTTCACATTTAAGGGATTTACCTTTGACATTGATAAAGCTAAAATACTTAGGCAATGATCAGTTAACAAAGCTAATGAGGAATATTATTAAATGGAAAAAAATGTTTTATTTGACATGATTATTTTTCAGATGTCTCTCTTACTAAACTGCGAATTTCTTAAAGGCAGAGATATTATCTTTTCCACTTGGGTATCTCCAGCTCAGTACTAAGATTTAATCAATTTTAAAAGAAATGAATTAAATCTACCACTCCCAAGACTTCTGGTTTAATAGAATGTAAGCGAGAATTATAAAAAAATATGAAGCTTTAAAAAGAGACCAAACTGTAAAGTTAGCTTGTAAAAACTATAGTTCTTACCATTCTTTTCTGAAGTTTCCCCAAGGAACCACAGTGTTACTTTCTTCCAAAAACAATAGTAAAGTTCAATAATGCTGAATGAAGAATTCTAAAGGATTAAATACATAGAGTATATAGGGAGGTAAAGCTCTTATTATACATTAAGTATTCAATGTTACTTTTTATAAATAAAAGCTACTCACTAAAGATAGAAAAGAGTAATAAAACTTTGTAGAATAAATGCATTTACAGTCATTTTTGCTCTTTCTCCACATTTTAACATCAGTCACTACAAACGGGTCACTAAAATAATTTTATTAAAAGGGTCACTAACATTGTTTTTTTTTCATTTATAAAAGGTATACTGTTTATTTCATCAAGATTACTCAATTTAATCAAGTAGGTGTTGAACAGCTGATTCATTTACTAATTACATTTCCAAACTGGTTAATGTTAACCTCGGTCAGAAAATCAGGGCCTGGAGAATGGAGCAAACCAACTCCTAAATTTCCATCATTCCATTTAATTCATGGAATCATGAACAAAATATTTTAGTACAATGTGTTTGAGGAAAAAATCACAATATTTGCTTCATTAACTGATAAGCATGAAAAGAAGAAAAAATAATTTTCATTGTCTCCTTTTCCCATTAAAATTATTTATGATTTTAGTGGTTCGATTCAACAATAGTCACTGAAGCTTTCCTATCTACCAGGCACCAAGCTAGGCATGTTGGAAATATAAAAACAATACGATCTCTGTCTTCAAGGGCACTGTGATGTTGTAGGAGGTATAACACATGCACAAATAACAAAAACACAGTGCGTGAGGTTTCTTATGCTGCAAGAAAAGCGCAGATTGCTGTGTAGGCTCAGAAAAGAAAAGGATGACTAGCTGGGGCAGGGGTAGAGGTGGTGGTGATCAGTAAAGTTTTCATGGAATTAGGCCTTAATTGAATTCTAGGCTTTTAAAAGGCAAAGGTCAATGTGAGGGTTATAAGGGCATATAAAAAATTGCCATGCTTTTTTTTCCTAAGTAAAAAAATTAATGACAAATAATTTAGAAATGAAAAAATACAAATCATGTGCAGGACATAACACATAAACAAGTTTGATTAACTAGCTCGGGAAAAAGTAAAGCTAGAAATTAGAGTAGGAACCATAGCAATGGAGGGCTGTGAAACTCCAGCTAAGAATTTGAAGTTTACAAAACCATCCACATTGCATTCCCAAATGTACGTTTCTAGTGCTTATCTCTCTTAAGAAGTCCAGACTTCTATGTCCTACCGCCTACTCCACGTCTCCACCTGAATCTCTAATAGGTGTTTCAACTTCATTCTACACCAAACTGAATTCCCCCCCCTTATTTCCCCACAGCCCACCCAACCACAGTCCCTCACCCCCACCCCCGCTGATACCTTTTCCTCTAATTTTCTGAGTAACTGGCAGAAGGTAGGTGAATGGCAACCCCATTTTCAAAGTTCCTTAGATCAAAATTCATGAAGTCACCCTTGACTTGCCTATGTCCCTTTCACTCCAAATCTCTTTGGCTCTACTTTCACAATATACCTAGAATATAATGGTTTATTATTTCCACTGTCCTGGTCCAAGTTACCAACACTTCTTGTCTAAATAGTCTTCTATTACTTTCCCAAGTTTCTTTCTGCTCTTGTCCTCTTCAGTCTATTTGCAGCACAGTAGGCTGAACAATCCTGTTAAAACCCGTCAGATCACGACATTCTTTTCAATGGCCTCCCATTCCACTTAAAGGCCAAAGTCCTTAAATGATGTAAAAGATCTCTGTTCTTACATTCCACTCTTCTCCCTTTTGCCCACACTCCAAAATCACTCCCACTACTGCTGGCCATACTTGTCCCTAATGTTCCTTAGAGATTGCTCCCCACTGCCTCTGTCTTTGTATCTGCTGTTCCCTTTACCCGGAAGGGTCTTACTTCAGATTATCTATATGACTTGCTTCCTAAATTCTTTCAGGTCTTTGCTCATATATTACCTTCTTCATATAGACTTAACAAATGTACTATTTAAAACAGGAGTGCCTCGTTCCTACTCTCTTCCCCCTTTTCTGTTTTTCCTCCATAGCAATTCTTATAACATACTATAATTCTACTTTTCTCATTTATGTTCCCCCCACCCCGACTGGAATGTAAGCTCAGCAAGGCAGAGATTCTTGTAGATTGCCATATACTTACTCAAAGTCTAGAAGACTGTCAGAAACACAAGTGCTTAATGAAAATTTGTTAAATAAATCAAAATAATAGGCAGCAAGACATCATTAGAGACTTCTGAGCAGAAGAGAAACACAATGAAAAGAGTGCTTTAGGAAGAATATTTTGTAATGAATGTATGGCGTGAAGTGGAGAGAGAGACTGCAGGTGAAGAGACAATTTCAGACTGTATTTCAACAGTCTGGGCATGAGGTGATCACTTAAATCATGTCAGTAACAGCAAAAATAAAACAGCAGATATAAAACGTTTGGAGGTGACTCGGACTAGAATTTCCAGTTCTATGGTGCATGAAGGAAAAGCAGGCATTGAGTATGACTTGTAGTGATGATGTCATTTGTAAGAACAGGAAATATTAAAGGAGAAGCAATTTATAAAGAAATGATAATATTCTAAATAAAAAGGGGAAAGCAAGCTTGATCTATTTAATTTATATCAGAAATAAGGGTCCTAGAACTTTCTTTGAGTCATTTCTGGAGATCCTACCATTTTTCTTATTCAAATGCACTACAAATCTGGAACAAAGTTGGCTTAGTCATCAGTTTAAGTGGTTTGGCAGGTGTTACTTCTACTGAAATATGGCTTCTTATGAAAACCACAGTACTTCTGGGTAGCAAGCAAAGATGTTGAGAAAAAGCACCTGGGAGAAAAAGACTTTTACTTTTTTCTTCTCCAAGTCGCACAGTCATCATTTCATATTCTGAGTAAAATATCACCCCTGTCTTCTCCTGAGTCAGGTCATCGTGGCCGTACAGTGGGCTCAGACACTTCCAGGAGGTGTCTCTGTACTAGTAGAAACAGCCATGTCAGTGGAAATCATCTGATTCCTCTCATGAAGACCGTTTTGATAAACATGTACAATCAGAAGAGTGAATCTGCTGGCTGCCCATCACTGTGAGTAAAATCCATAGTTGCCATACCTTCTCTACTGTGCGCACAGCACTCGTCCGTCATATGTGGTAGGCTCACTTCCCATGAAATGATAACATTGCATGCCTGGCTTTGTGCCAGTCAAGGTGGCCTAATTGAGGATGTCCTGATTTTTCTATATCAAAAAACTTAAATTAGATTTAGAATAATGTTTTTTTCGGGGGGGTTAAATAAATTTATTGTGGGCACTCTGCAGTCACATCTTGTATTTTATTTAAGAGATCCATTTTTACCTTAGTCTTAAAACATGGAGATTTAGAGTTTGGAAAAAATCCTTCATTTACAGAAAAGGCAATTGAGGTCTCAGATATAAGTGATTTCCCAAAGGTCATTCAGAAAATTATTAGTGATCATCAAGAGAACCAGGTCCCATTTTTAGTTCTAAAATCAAGAGGCCAATTTGACTACAGGGTCTCAAAATTCAACTTAGCGTCTTCATTAGAAATTATAAGTTCATCATTCATTTCTAAAATTATTCTTTTTTAACAACTTAAATAATTGCTGTGTCCTGTTATAAAAACATCCAAAACAGATAAATAAGGTGATTACTGCTCACATTTTAGTACTCTTGCCTTTATAATAGTTGCCATATAAATACATATAAGTGTTTATTTATAGGTCAACACCTTACAGAAAGGACATACCAGGCTTCAAAGGATGAGTACAGAAATTTAAAGATCAGTAGCCAAAAATTAAGATAAAGGGCTAATGAGAGTTATAGTACAAGTCAAAAAGAAAAAAAATGATCCAGTTTACAAAACCTCTTTAGGAGAACATGTACAGTGTAAGTGGAGATACACCTGTCGCCTCTTACACACGCTGATTCAACAGTGTGGGATTTTCCCCAGGTAGCAGCGTCCAGAAACTGAGGCAAACTCAACAAATCATAGTTTGAAACACCCACAGAAAATGTTGAAGTCAAGATCCTCGACATTGTAAGCAGTTACCGTCTAAAGAAAGGGTTGTCAAGGGTGCTGCCTAGTACATAGTTTAAATTCCTTCCACTTGAGAGAGGAAGGGTCCAAAGTATATTAGCCTCTCCCCTCCCCCACCAGTGAATTAATATTCCATGATATGCCAAGAGGTGCTGGGGGCACCTCTTTTCAATGAGCAGAGATCAGCAAATGGCTATTTCACAAAGAATAAAAATATAACCTTGTAATTCTAATGTGTGTTTATGTTTTTTTTTAAAGTGGCAGATCCATGTTAATAAACCTTGCTTAGGGAAAAATAAAATAGTTGCTAAGCCATGGTGAGTAATTAGCCTTTTAGCATCCCCTTTCTTCAAGAATGCTTCCTCCTGTGCTGGTTCTTTTAAATAGCTCCAGTCCTGGCTGCCTTTGTTGGGCTTGGAAATTGTTCACATATGAGAGAAATTAAGCTCTCATTTAACAGAGACACATGCCTGTCAAGACCAGAGGAACAAAGACTAGTCCCTGGGGCCTGTTCAGCTCCCAGAGGCTGCCACTCATTCTGTTAGCAATGCTTACCCTTTACAGAATGTGTATAAAGCCCAATAAATCATTTCATCTGCTGTGCTTAATACACCAGAGCTCTGACCATTTTTCAAAGTGTTTTCTCTTTTTTATACAACTTCACAGCTAGTTAATTAAATTTTTAAAAAAACCTTCCTATTGTTTATTCTTTTCAGAATGCAATAAGACCTATTTAGTCAAAAAGGTAATGAGAATGTTCCCAAACACTGTTAGCATAAACGAAGAGGCAATAGCTCCTAAGATTGCTCCCCAGATCTCTTTCCTACATTCTATGGTTAATAAGTAGAACCCCCATTTTGTGAATTACCAGTGCGTCTCCCAGCTGCCTTTAAACCTAGATTCAGAAGCTAGCTGCAGGGGGGCTCAGGGAACAAAACCAAAAGACAACTAAGTACCAGAATGGGATGGACTTGCTATCCCATTTAAATTCAATACATTTTTCTCCTTTGGAATACACAGCCAACACGTTCTTTCAGGGTGGAGATTAAAACTCCTACTTAACAGCCAGCTCTTTTTCTAGGAAAGTGAAATGGCCTTCTTATAGACTCAACCAAAATACCCCTTCATGCATTCTCATTTCCAAAGAAAACATGATGTTCTGTGAGCCTTCTTAAGGAGAAAAGACAACGTGGCCTTTTCTGTAGAGATCTCCTCCATATTGTCCCCTACCTCATTCCCACACCTACTCCTCCCCCGGGAGAGAATGCGAGGGCCAGGCTGGAGACCTGACAACCAGACTTTGAAAGCCTTCCAGTTTAGGCCTACACTTATCCAAAGTAGAGGGGGTCAGAAGGGCTGTGGGGAAATGAGTATCTGTCCATAACTATTAAAATGAATACTTGATTCAAAAGTGAAATACTTGTGTAACCTGTGTTGTACGTAGAGTAAACTTACTGAAGACATACTCTAGCAATGCTGATCTTTGCACAGAAACACTGGGAGTTCCAGGGCTGCCAGCATCAATCCCCAAGATGCCTTGAACCCCCCAAATAACAAGAAGCTGCTAGCACAAGGTACTTCACCTTACTCAGCAGGGGGAGAAAAAGCAGATCTGGGCTTGATAAGTAAAACCAGATCTACACAATGGTTATATGGTAAAGCCCTGCAATTAATGGAGACCATAAACAGTTCACAAAGCCAGCGCGGCAGCAGTCTCTGCAGAACAGGGTTCGCTCATGTCCACTTGGATATTAATCAGACATGCTACCAGCACACATACTCTGTGCAAACACAGATAACTGTACGTGTGCCTTAGTATAAAAGAAACAAAAAGAAAGAGAATTTCATCAGACTCTTTACATTCATTTTTATGTATCATTTCTGAATGATTTATCGTTTTTCAAATAATAACTTATTTTTATTTTTAAACCACAAATCACATCCAGCAGGCCTTAGCAGATGCAGATGTCAGACTGTGGTAGTACAACAAAATTAATTAAATAACCTCTGAAAAAATTAAACAAAGTTTATTTATGAAAAATGACATTAAGGTGAACTGCCTAATAAGACCATGAATTTGCTTAAATAAAACATTATATAGTTCTGTTTTAGATTCATCCCTAAAGCCCTGAAAGATATTAGAATTTTAGTGAGTAATTACCCTATTTACTTCAAACAAAATGGGAGGAAATCGGAAAACCATATTAAACTCTACCACACATCAGAAATGAAATTTTCTCGTTTTTTATCTTGCAACCCAATAAATAAACTGTAGTGGGGAAATTTATTAGGACGAGAAGATGAAACCTAACAAGCTGGAAATGAGGCGAAGGCTAACAGGATAGTCACATCGACGTGATGCTTTCCGCAGTCAACCCACTTCTAGGATGCAGAGCCAAGGAGTCGCCCCTTCACAGCTTCATTGTTTTCAGACAGTCTGAACCCCACTCAGCACCAGCCCCACAGTCAGACGAAGTTCTACCGCTGAACACATCCCTTTTCAAGTGAAAACGCAGCACTCGGGGTGAAAACAAGAGAGGCTAGGAAAAGGTGTTACATGCTATGTATGCCGCTGACATAATACTTCACTAGGATATGCTGTCATTTCCTGCAATTAATACTTTGCGAAGTTATAAGGATTTTCCCCCCAAATTATAATATTTCACTTGCAACACTAAAATTAAGTTTGTGTCACCCTTTCCATTATACAGCCCCAATGCCAGAGTTTGTCGTTGGCTGCAGAAATGTGTGAGGTGTGGCCTGAAAGCAGGCATTTACAGGGCCCTCTTCCTAAATGTGTTTTTCTAAAAAGCCCCCATAGCTATCATTTCATGTGGCAGGCATTATAAGCCATCACAATACCCCACAAAGAAAACATGATTTTGACCTCATAATTCAAAACCTTTCAACGGTTTAAAACACAAACATTGCTAAGTGGACGTGGCTTATGCTGTGGCCAACATGACACCTGCCTGAAAGCTCTGTAGGCTAGACTACCTACTGCCCTCCGTTTTCTGAGGACCAGTTAATTCCCATCATCTGGAATCACAGGAGATCAGAAGCACAAGGAATTTCAGCAATAAATTTGTACAATGGTCCTTGTTCTAAATGTATGAAAAATTGAGAAATAGTGCAGAAGAATAATTTGCCAGAAATCATGTAAGTTACTAGCAGAACAAAGGTGAGGCACACACATCCTGAACCCCAGTCTAGGGTTCGTTCTTCCACGCTACATTTCTGTAATATTATTTTGTCTCCCAGTTGGAACTGCAGACCTTTAATAGAAGGGAGAACAAGTTCTACAGAGAGTAGATCAAGAACTGATCATGTCCATATCTTGTCTTTTCCTGGGTTTGAAATCATGGCTTCCCTGAACCAAAGGGATCATACAAGTCTATGGAATTCATTCAGTGTCCTAGACAAAAGTAGGAAAATGAGTAAGAAATGGAGCAGGCATAGGTATCAGTAAACAGCCTAAAAGCACTGGAAAGATCTATAGCTGCATATTTTTTCCAGCTATCTGGAGACCTTGTTGTTTTTGATTAACTGGAAGCTCTGTTTAATCAACCAGAAATCAGATATGACAGTCAAGTTCAAGAGTTGATGATCTACTGGTAATCACAATCTATCCCAGAAGTGATCATACAATAAAAGGATAGATCCCTGCTCTTCTGTTACCTGAATTTTTAAAAGTCAAATAATAATAATAGTAGTAACATTAATTATAAAATAATGCATTTACTTCCAGTCTTTTTGTAAATGCCTAAATGCCTATTTTTATGTAGATGAGATTATATTGTATTTACATTACTGTGTTCTAGGGTTTATTCTCACCTAATGTTATATTGTAAACATTACCACAAATCATTAAATATAATTTAACAGTCTATAATTATTAAAATGAATATATAAGTAAGCTCATTATATAAGTAAGCTGTCATAAATTTAATAATTTTTCTGATAGAAAAAATTTTCAAGTAAACTAAAACGAGAAAAATATTTTAACTATATTTCTACTACACAAAGATATTTGCCTTAAACATTGTACTCTTAACCACGTGACGTGGAAAGTATATCACAAATCCAAGTCTCTGCAGTCAGCCTGGTCTCATTGGGAAGAAAGGGCACTGTATGGAATGGGGCCAAGGTCCCAAACATGGTGTTCGGGTGACCTCTTCTTCTGGACTGCCAGTGGCCAACTTCCCTTCCACGACAGATCTCTAAGAATTCCAAGGATGTACTGTCACCCTAAAATGGAGTCCACGAAAGCACCCTGTCAAAGACTAATGTATCTAACAATCTACAACAGAACAAAATCTAACAATCTTAACAGAAAAACAGATGCTGTGTGGAGGCCAACTTCAAGAGACCAACTTTGTTTTTCTTTGCCCTGATTTCCACCCTTGCATTATAAATATCCCAGACAAGAGCTATAATTCTTCCAGTAGTAGACTATATGTTCGCTCTTTCACTACGGTCTACCTCATCTTCTAAGATTAAACCCAGTAATGAACACTAGTATCTAGCGTTTACCTATTCCTCTGGGCTTTTCCACATACAAAGAATTCGAGTCATCTAAGGGTGTCTCCACTCTATCTAGCCGTCAAACATAAAATCTAGAAACCTGAGTCTGCACAAGCATCACAAAGAATTACAAAGAGTAGGATAGAGAGAAAAATCTTGGAAGTAGTTTTTATTTTCTCAAACCTCAATTACTTATCACTAAGCAAGGTGATAGCTTCCTATGCATATGGACTTTCTTCCTCCCCATCGCTGATTCTGTCAAACCTCCCCCCAAGCCTTCATCTACTAAACTGATTAACTTCCAGATTAATTCACGATTCTCAGTTAAATGCACGTGAAGAGGAAGGAGGAGCTGATAGCCAGCCACAGAATGAAAAAAGGTCCTTCAGGACAAACAAATACCTGAACCAACAGCTGGAGATCCTTCCTCTCCTTAAAGTTTCAGGTCCCTGACTGCCTCCTCAGACACCATTCAATTACAATCAAGTGCCCAGTACTTAACTAACTCTCTGTATATCACCAAATGACTTCTGCCTCATCCAGCTTAAAAAACACCAAACTAGTACTTACTTCATCTTTTATCAAATAGCAGTACTAAAGGAATGCTTTTCTGTTTAGGTAGCTGGTTCCTGACATCATCATGATTTTTGAAAAGGGACAAATTTATCAGACAATTAATTGAAGCCCAAATCAGTTTCTTGGTCTTTCCCCCCTCCCCCATTTTCCTACAAAGAATACAACTAACAAATGTAGAAGGAGGAGCCCACTTTTGTGTGGCTGGGAAATGAATGATGCTATTACAGTGCAAAGTATGCCTGGCCTGTGAGAGTTCTTTAGAATAGTTTATCCACCTTGTCAACATGTTCAAGCACAGGCAAGTCGGCCTAGCTGAGAGCCCTTTCCACCTGCACTAATCCCAGCCATCATAGCAAATTCATCTGTATATGTTTTAAGAGGAAAATCTGTCACCAGAGTGTATGTTTAATAAAAGGCATGGCTATGACCTGACCAGAAGGACTTTACCCTCTATTCTGACCTGTGAGTTCCTTAACTTTTGTTGTTTAATGTTACAACTTTAACATTTTCTTAATGGATTGGGTGGTGGATAAAATGAATTCAGTGTCTCCCAGTGAGACATTACACCTTTTGCATCATTTATTTTCTTTTATTTGGAACAAGTAAAAATATCTGACTCTAAACATTAATAACTTTGAGTGGGGGTTACCTTATGTGAATTAAAAATGGTTATGTCAGTACATCCCTTCAGAATCTAAAAAATATTGCCCTGTGCTATATCAAGTGTCACACAGTATATCAATTTTTATTTCCCATCTCTCAAGTCTGGTATGCATACTGTTTAACTTCTTAAATTCTAAGTATAGACATAATTCACAAAAGCTGGGCAAATGCTTGACTTACAGGAGATGGCGCACATAAGATTTATATGAACAACTTTATTTTAAACAAGAAGGACTTTTGCATTTTATGCTGCTACATCACATAACTTCATTTGTGTATGTGTGTGTGTTTTTAAAAAAAGGCTATAAAATAAACTGGAAAGGTTCATTTACTATCTCTCTAACTTCACAAGCACTACTGATCTAATAGAAAAGCGCATTTCAGTGTGAAAGGTGAGAATTTGACCCTATTTTCCAGAATAATCTCCAGGCAGCTCTGCCTCATTCCTGGCCAACGATTTCTGAGTGCCTGATAAACCTTACTTTCATTTCCTCTCACTGACGACTGAAATACCTCTCATATGGCAGCCAGAGAAAATTGTTGCTCTTTCTTTTCCTCTAGATTATCATGATGATAATAATTGATTAAAGTGTATCCACATTGATTATCCTATATTCACATCACTAATTTGTGAGTTTCAATTATGCATGTGTATATAGATATAAACATGCTTACAGAGGCTGGCACAAAATATGTCCATGTATGTTTCTCTTGGGCCTCTGAAATTATTCCTACAACTAGTACACAAGAACAGCAACAATAACAATAGTGATGGATTATTATGCATTGAACACTTACTAGGGGTTTTCTACGATGATCCCTAATCAACAAAATTATCCATCTTATAGGAATTATAACATCCAGGCTCAGAGACATTAATTAACTTATCTCACAGCTAGGAAATAGCAAAATAATCACAGAGCTAATAAGTAGTAAAACTGAAATTTTAATCTTGATTTATTTGTCTCCAATACCTGTTCTGGTCCTCCAAAAACTTTTGATGACATACACTCTGAAGCAACGTATCTTAGCATGTATACCTTCTACTTATATGCACAAATATAGTTTAAAAGTACATTTACATTCATACATTCTCACATATGTCAAGTTATAGTCAATTACATAGAGAATATTTTTTAAACAATAAAAAACAGGTTGATTTCTGGGTTAAAATTTATTCCATTTAGATAATAGAAGTCAAAGAGCACCTGAGAATTTATTTTCTAAAAAAAAATTGTCTTATTATGAAAAATTATGTTGCATTTTTATTTTAAATATATCTCCAGGGCACAAATCTCATACCAACAAATTCATATCTTGCCACATGTAAATAAAAATCAAGTTATTAGAACTAACTAAATTTATTAAAATTGTTTGAACCATAATCCCTGATATGCTTTCTAGCTATTAAGTAAAATAGCTGTGACCAAAGTCAAAAGTATATTTCAACTGCTCAAGGATTATTTGCTTAAGTTATTATCCAAATTTCACTCTACATAAGGGTAGGTAGGCAGGTAAATAGAATGATAGATAGTCCAAACAATTTGGGGTTCACATTTAATCATTTAATCTGCATTACACTGTATAAAGCAGCATTTCTCAATCCTGATTGCCCTCTGGAATCATCTGGAGAGCTTTTAATGGTCACCATCTGGGACTCTACCCAGACCAATTAAATCAGAATCTCTGGAATGAGACTCAGGCATCAGTATTTTAAAAAGGCTTCCAAGTGATTACAAGGTGCAGCCAAGATTGAGAACCACTGGAATCAAGTGCTGTCACTATGTCAGCTGGAGAAGGTAGCTGTGGGGGGGGATATTAACGGTAAAGGTGACTGACCTTCAATATCTCAATACGACCCTCATATCACTTTACAGTCCCCAGAACGTAATATAATTAACTACCTAAGGAGTTTATATATAAATACCCAAAAAGTCACTCAGCCATGAATACATTTCACACTACCCTACAAAAAGATTCCAATTATGTCCTTTTTATCTTTTTCCTCATGGGTATGTACCCACCCACAGTTGCAATCGTTTTTGGATATCAACTGATTGTAATAACAAATCTTCCATTTTTTCCCACTTAGAGATAAAGGGAATGTAATGACATTTTAGATGTTAGGTACTATTATCCACATTTTGCAAACTGGGACACTAAAGCGCACTAAGGTTTATTCAAGTCACAAAGGGCAAGTCGAGGCACCACCTGGAAGGCTGAAAACAGCACTAGACTAGGAGTCGAGAAAGCCGGGCTCCATTCCGGACTCTGACAGCGTCCAGCTGTTGAAGCTTGCACGCGTCTGTGCTCTGCGCCTGTTTCCCTGTGCAAAGTAAAGGGTTTGGACTCGAGGCAGAGTTTCAAAGAAATTGCAAAGAAACACAAAAATGGGGACTGACATGTATTTTGGAAATGTTCTATTTTACCAAATAAAATTACTGGAAAGCAAAAAGAAACAAAGCACAGACCATTTATCATCACCTTTACTTCATAAAAAGGAAGGGCATTTTAATTCCAAAGAAGGTAGAAACAAACAGTCTCAGGGTTATTTTTACATCTGACTTAACGATAAACTCACTGCATTGTTATCCAACAGGAAGGCTGCGTGAGTGAGAACCATGGGGACCTGGGTTTCCAAGTTTGACATTCTGTGAAAGAGGAAGCATGGTGGAGGGGGACATGTAATACCTTAGTGTGGCGCTCTTGCAAGAGTTTCCCAAAATTCCATTATTAAAGAACTATCTTCATAACTTTGGCCATATTCAAGTACCCAATTACCATTAGTTTAAGGTTGTTATTTAAATTGACTTTTTTTTTTGCTTAATTACATTTATTTCAAAAGGAACTTTACATCACTACTTCAAACAGAAAACCAAAGTCACTTGTTGCAAATAGAAGATAACCAGATAACCATGAAAATAAGTTTTATTTTATTTAAATTCTAGTTAAGCACTACTGCTTCCAAAGGCCCTAAGAGTAAGACCATCTCTCCCTCAGTCTCTCTAGCCTACGAAGAAAGACTAGCACATCCTAGAAAGGTACTAAGGACTAATGCTAAACTGAGCACTCACTATAATCGGAGAGGTCAAGAAAAAAATAGAAAAGAGATACCTTTTCCATGGGGAGTGATTCATTGTTGTGTGATGCCACATTCAGGCACCACCTGGGTCATCTGCCCACTCTGCACCGTCCCCTCCGGCCTCTGAAGAGGGAAGGCACTCTCCCTCTTTCATTAAACAGGAAAAGCAGCAAAGACTTTGGTTCCCCCTGAATTTTCAGTACCACTAGTTTGAGAGAGAGCTGGGGGGTGGGATCTGAGAGATAAGCACGAGTAGATAAGAGAGAGGAGGGAGGGCCAGCTAGAGGGGCCTGGGGATCTGAAGGACAGTGCTTGAAAAGCATTGAAATTCACATCAACTTCTGGTCTGCTGAATAAGATCTTTGCCATAAAGCCACATTTAGAAAACAGTAGCAAGCTGATTGATAATTCCATGCAGTAGCTCCGAGGATCTGGTCAGGTATCACCTCTCCTTATTTCTAGGTCCACTCCAACTTTAATGAAGAGTCTAGCATGATTAGCTAAAGTAAAGTTTCGAATCCACAATAATAATTTTTGTTTTTAGCTCTGAAGGCCATTGCTAGTCATGAAGTATACAGCAGCTTTACCTATGCTTTATAATTCAGAAATTTCACTATTAAAATGTTTGAAGCAAGCTATGGAGCATCTATCATTACTTAAAAAGTTAATTAGATTACATAAAAGAAATAATTAGATTTGCATTTTTATCTTGGTTTTTAACTTCCAAAGAACATCACAACAGCCTCCCTGTGGGCAATTAAAAACAGCATACAGCAGAAAAACAGAGGAGAGAGGGTCTGTTTTTCCTGGCTAATTCATGATTGAAGATAGAATTACAAAATATTTTAAGGGCTTGCTGAAGCTGGGGGCTAATCCTAAACTTCTAAGCTTTGTTTATAACCCGCATTTCATTGCAAGAGAGTATCACATACATGTATGGTGCCAACAGAAGTATCAAATTACTTCCAATGGGTTTATTTGGTCTTTTCAGAGGCTGTTGGAAGGAGATCTGTTACCTGATCAATAACACACAAAAAAGGACTATTCACTAGAGCCAAAACAGGAGCACTGTAATTGCTTTTTGTTTATCAATGCTAAATACAATTAACAAAGAGATGCAGCATAAGACAGAGGGACTATGTGAGATGGGGGGGCTCCTGCCTTTTCTCAGTTTTTCTCTTGGCTGCTTCAGCCATCTCCCACCAACAATAAAGGCAAAGTCCAGCCCTTAAAATTAGAGGTCAATTAGATACTTAATGATGAAGCATATCTTCAAATATATATCTATTATTATTATCCTAGCAAAAAATTAATTAACCAGGTCATGCAGGCCATGAAGGCTAATGTACAAAGTAATTATTCCTGATCTTTAGACAACTCCTGCACATAAATGGTAGCCCTTATTCTGCTCAGCAGATACCTGAAATGCCTGTAGTTAATCATATTGAAGGAAACAAAAGGCAAGGTTTACCTCCTAAAAAGGTGAGAGTACATCTCAAGTTATTCTATTTAGTCATTTAAGAACAATCACCTCCTTGCTTATAATATTAATGTCTCTTCTGGTTAATAGACAGGAAGAAAGAAGACACCACATTTAATGGTGTTCTACCATGTGACAAACACACAGAGACAAAATATACAAACAGCACACAGGAACATGTTATAACCAAAATAGAAAACACTGTGTATGAAAAAATACTCATATACCCTTAACAAGAGAGAAGCATCAGTGAAGAGACCAACACTTGGCTTTGTAAACAAGCAGCATGTACCACAGAATTTAAAAGAGTGAGTTTTTTGTGTAAGACCAAGAACACCGCAAAGCAGCAGCAATGGCCCTTACTCAGGCCTCTCACAGATTGAGTCCACCAGTTAATGAATGTATTGAAAGATGAGGGGAGGGCAATTGATACTGTATTTTAACCATAAAAATTGCTAAGAATTTCAAGTTTCACAGTTGTACTCTAGAAGGTAGATGTATGAGTCAACTAAATCATTGGCCCTGGCCCAGGAAGCCAAATGCCCAAATAACATCTCAACCAGCCAGTCCATTCTTAAGAGACAATTGTTGTTCAGTCAGTGATATAAGGAGAGGACACTTTCTGTACAGCACACAATACAAGCCACTTGAATACCATTAAAATTGGGGTCTGAATGGACATAAATAATTGGGTAACACTATTCATGCCTGGAGAAGTAGGTTTTTCACAAAGATATTTTAATGAGCTGAATTCTCTTGCAAAGATTAAGTTCTAGCAGCAAAATATCCTCATTAAATGTGTTCCCATTGAAATACTATCAAAACCAAAGAATGTGGTGTGTTGTGTCCATGAAGAGTATCTCCTCTGGATTCAAAAACTATGACAGAGTCAAATGACAGTAAATGAATAAATACATGGGTGGATCAAAAATCAGGATTTATAAAGTATGTCCTTTTTTGCTTAGACTAGACTTACAGGGGTGGGCAAAGTAGGTTTATAGTTGTAAGTACACAAAACACAGTTTATTCTTGTATTATTATTTATTAATTATCCTATTATTTATTTGTATTATAACTGTAAACCTACTTTTGCCCACCATGTATAGGCAATAGTTGATTTAAATACTGTAAATATGGTTTGATACATCCTATGGATTAAAAGAAAATTTTGTTTCCTTTTATTTAAACTTTTTTCTATTGTTGTTCTATTACAGTTGTCCCAATTTTTCCCCCACTGCTCTCCCCCACCCAGCCTGGAAATTTTGTTTTCTAATCAATGTAACTCCTGAATAAAACTCTTCGAGGTTGGAAGAGACTGAGTTGAAGAAGGAGGGTGACAAGTGAAGCAGTCCTCCGTCCTCGCGAGTTGGAGCAGGAGACCCAACATTCCCAACTCCACGACCCTGTATTCAATGATCTATTAGCTTTGCTTTCCATAGAGTTGATAAACACGGTGTTAATTTTGTCCTAGAAATAGCAAAATTGTCTAACTTTTGATGGGGGAGCTCCATCCACATCAGGGGAACTACTTAATATGTAACAAATTAAAGGAATCAGCATTTTCCCCAAAGCACAAACAGAGGGATTTGAATGCACTAAGCAAACAGCCTCCTAAAAGGCCTGTTAACATTAAAGCATTTTAATAATTGTTTAAAGTTATTAACCTGATTTTTAATGGTAAAAATTGACTCTTCAAAAATATTAAAATATTCATTCTCAAAATCATTCATCTTACTTTTTAAACAAGGCTTACATGGTTCTAAAATATGTCTTTTAAAACTTAGTTGGGCTTTATCAAGGCAAATTATATTTTAAAAAATGATATTCAAGGAAGAAATATATATATAAATAATATTTTAACTGCATATATAAATTTTCAATGAGTACAGATAAAATAAGCCACTAAAATAGCATTATAATAGCACCTTAATCATACCTTTTCCTATTTCTAATGAAAAATCCTGCTTTTAAATTTGTGCAAACCATTCAGGTTGCCATTTGTTTCCACTACGATAGGCCCAGATGTGTTTGTGGTTGTTGCAAGAGGTTAGATACCCTTTTCTTTCTTTCTATTACAGCTTGCAAATTCCAGAACAAGAGCACTATTCCAAGGATGGCTTTCTGAATCCCATGTAAAGTGCAGTCTTGGTTGGAGCTGCCTGACACTCACAGTCCGCAGCCCGTTGCCAAGGCCCCATCTCACCAACCGTGGTGCCTATGGGTTCTAGGACTCAGGATTTTAAGAAAAGAAAAATGGTCAAGCTTGCTCGAATTGTCTCCATATTTATTCGCTTTCAGAAGAGAAGTTAGGTTTTGTATTTATTATTTCACTCTGTTTTGTTTTTAAAAGGGAGAATGTTTCTTTCATGATAGAAAAATGTCAGAAGCATCTCCTAAATCTCATTCTGTTTTGCTCAAAAAATATATTAAAAATTGGCCCCAAAATAATCTCTCTCCTAAACGTATCATGTTTATGGCTTATCAAAAGTTATGTTTAAAAATATAGTCAACCCATTCCCCTTTCAAAAAAATAACTACAAGTCTGGATATTAAATAAAGTGTTAGAGATAGAATATGTGTTGCGTAAGGAGTGAGTGTTCTTCAGCATTTAAAAAATTCTTTCAATGGTCTCATACTGAAAAGATAAATACTGAGAAGATATGCAGTAAACAGTAACTCAGGACAGAAGGAAATGTAAATATAGGTTATTGCTTCCTCTTATTTTTACAATATGAATCCTGGTTACAAAGAATCCTATATTTCTAAAATGAATATAACTCTGACACTCTGAATTGCTTTATGCTTTTATAATTTATACTACTGAGATCAAGTGTTGATTAGCTTCATTTAAAAAAAATTATACATTGAGAAATACCCACAAATGTTAAAAGCAATTAAACTTCTATTAGAAAGCTTGGAACAACTATTTTTCTATCTCCTCAAATTGAACATACTGATGAATATTTTAAGATCAAGTGCTAGTTTCCTGAAAAAGACATCTATTTCATGCAGTTAAGCTGTAACTATAAAATCATATGTAATCAATAAATAGTAATAATACTTCAAAAAATACTTTGAATCGTTTGCTATTCATCTGAAAGCCTCAGTACCACAGGCAAACACCAATTAAGACAGCCACTTAATACAAACAACACTGAACTAATAAGTGAATACATTCAAAATAGAAAAGTAAAAAAGAGGTAGTAAAAATATTAATAATAAGTAACTGATATGAGAACATCTTGGGGAACTTCTTCCATTGGTGCTTTACAAACATGAGAAACAGAGAAACCTAACTGATCAGGGTATTTAACACCTACCGACCTTGTAGAGAGGGAGCTCCAGAAGAAGGTAGGAAGCCACAGGCCAAAGGTCTTGACCTCAGTGAGAGGAGACACACTGAAAATTCTAACGAGGGCAGAGCAAGGGAACACCTGGACTGTTATTTAATTACGTACCTCAGCACGAGTTATAAAAGAGATGGCAGAATGGGAAATTATTCCAAGATTAATTGTCAAGGCTGGCTGTCAAAACACCAGAGACTCTCCCTTTCCTCTACGTTTGAACTCTTTATTCTGAAACATATAGACTCCCACATGGAATACAGAATCAGAACAAATTTTAAAACCACTACCAGCACAACAAACTACTGGTTAAAACCTCAAGATGATATCCCTAGGTACAGGCACTTCTTCAGGCACTAAGCTGGTATTTTAAATGCAGTGAGTACTACCTGGAACACTAAGTATGATTAACAAAATGAAGCAAGGATCTAAGTTAAAATCACTGGCTTTCATTAATAAGGTAGGAGATCAGAGTAAGCTGTGACATTATGTGAATGATTTTGTAAGAATACAGAAAGTTATAATATTAATCTCAAAGAAAGGAATAATAAAATTCAGAATATACTGCCCCAACTGGGCTGAATCACAGAGCTCAGTGGTTAAAAAATACCCACAGCAGCCAAGAGAAACATAACAACTCTGGCATCAGTATTCCTGAGGATTAATCACCAGACAACCACGCCTCTGTTGCTATTCAAAAATGGAGACCACCTCCTTACCTATCTCAAAAAGCTGTCAGTTGAATTAACCACCAAGTATACAAAGGAATGACAGAAGTCAAATTCCTTCCCAGGCCTTTGTCATTATGATCTTCATACAGTGTTACTTGGCCACAACTGAAAAAGAGAATTTCTAAATTGCATTACAATTATTCAGAAACAAGTTATTCTTCCTTTCTGGACTATAAGCTCCTTGAAGACAGACAATCATTTGTTAATCTTTACATTGATCTCAGCATCTAACAGAAATGCAATTAATATCTGTTAAAGAACAAATTAATTATCACCAACATTTTCCCAGGCCATAAGATTGTTCTCACAGCTAGCCAAATCAGACAGTCCTAACAAGTAAATAAACATCAGCTTCTCTCCATGATATCGTTAGATGGTAGAATACAAAGCAGAAATTGGTTTAGGGCGATCGACATAGCATGTGTCTGCTACCTGGGAAACCACTGGGTTTCCAGGAGGTAGTGTCAGGCAAATGGCAGAAAGAAAAAAGATAGAATTTTTTTGGCTTATGCATCACATCACAAAGGATGCTTAGACCACCGCTTAGTCGGTATTTCCTACACCCACTTACACAACTGTATACAGCATTCTTGAATAGTAGCCACATCGGTGCTGTTTACAAGAGAGGGGTGCATTTGCAGCCTTTTAAATTCCATTCTCAAGGAGGAAAGTATCCGAGTATAATCAGACGAGAGTAATAAAATACACTGACCTGGATCTGTTGCTGCAGGAGATTAATTTTGTGCTGCTGTTGCAGAAGTTGCTGCTGTTGTCTTGCAATCTATCAGAAATAAAGTTACATTAAGTTAACATGAAATGCTTACACCTTTGCCATTACCTCAGGCACATCTCTTGGTATTACAAGAATGCTTTGCTGCACTTCTATGTGAAAAGGTTCCTATAAAATGAGAGAGACAGAACCAGAAAATTGGAGAAAAGGAACAGTTCCGAACAGGTGCCATTTCTCTGCTCACCCCCAACTCTCTGTCTGTGGGTGAAGACTTCCCCTTGTGTCACACTCGTGAGCAGCTCACCTACATCTTCACTGATCATCTGGACAGAATGGGAGTTTTGAAATCTGACCTTGGGGAATAAAGATTGAAAAACTCTGGCTACATTTTTCTAAAGAGCTTAATTGGATGTAAAAAAAAGTAAAATCTATAAGCAGAGACAGGGAAGAAATTTCTATTCATTAGAATATGGTTGACTTTGGTGAAACCTTTTTTAATATAAAGAATTTCAGAACTGAAAAGACAAATATCATCAAGGGAATACCAAGAAAACACAGCAAAACATCAAAAATCATGATTTGCTTTTTTGATTTACAAAGGCACACCAATGAAGTGATGTACAAAGCCTTTTTAAAACAAAACTTAATATTTATCCATTTATCTTTCTGAGGGCAATCTGTTATATTCCCCTTGCTTGATCTAATAACCAAGTTCAACATCTTAACATATCATCTGGTCTATAAAAAGAAATATTAACCACTTCGTGCTAGTCCCACGGAAAACTGAACCTTCCCCACGTTCTTTAGGGCAAGGGTGCTTACTGGGAAACTGAGTTAGGCGTCAGGCTGCTTGTTGCCTGAAAAGCTGAGCTGCTATAGCTTGAGGCCCAGGGCGATATCCCTTAAAGAGAACACACTCTGACCTAGGAAGCCAGAGAGAAAAGTTGCCAGAGAAAACTTAGGCTTATTCAGTTGTGCCCTCTAGGCAAGAGTTACGGGGTGGGGGGCTGGGGCGGAGAGAAGGAGGTGATCCTATTTTTTTTTCTTTTTCCAAAAGCCAATATTCTAGAGTGAGCGATGTTGGACGTGAGAATGAGTGTGGGTCAGCCCCCAGCTCTGTGCTTTGAACCTTTCCGATGCTCTAGCCTGGAGCAGAGGGAAACACCCTCGTCACCTTTTCATTCCACAGAAGATGAGGAAATAGCAGCCTGCTCCCAACGACTGCTATAAGGTTTTTGCTGATGATAAAGCTGTCCCAAACGTTTTGGGGAGTGGTACCATTCCTCCCTAAAGCACTATAAGCAAAATGGAAACAGTACCTAATGAGGTTGGAAAGGCCCACTTTGCTTGGCATCATTCAAATTAGAAATGGACACAGGTGCGTTGGGGAGGTGGGTGGAAAAGGTGAAGGGATTAAGAAGTACAAACTGGTAGTTACAGAATAAACATGTAGAAGAAAAGTACAGCATAGGGAACATAGTCAATAATATTCTAATAACTATGTACGGTGTCAGATGGGTACAGGATTTATCAGGATGATCACTTATAAGTTATGCAATGTCTAATCACTGGGGTGTACACCTGAAACTAATATAATATTGTATGTCAACTGTAATTGAAAAATTAAAAAATGATTTAAATTAAAAAAAAGAAACGGACAACTCGCTCTGTGACTTTAGGCTTGGATGCTGGATCCTCTGAATATTTATTTCCTCTTAGCAAACCAGTGAAACACCACTAGGCATCTAATATTGATGGTCCCTCCTAAATGATAAAGTGCTGCAGAGAAATGCATCCAGAACACCACAGTGCAATTACTATCATCCACCCTGGACGTATGGCTCTGACACAGTGAAGTATGGTACATAAGCACCATGTGGCTCAAACTCTGAATTTTATTTGCCAATCGGTTGAGCTACATGCTCGCTTCATTGAGCATGACAACCTAGTTTTAAGTGTCATTTAATTTTCATTTTGAAATATAATTACAAAGTGTTCACTGTAAGATATCACTCGTCTGCAAATGTGTCAAGATTAATTTGTGCTAGCTTATTCACAAGTGTCAATAGTTAATTACTGTGTCATCTCTGGATGGCTAAATGACATTCTAACTTCTGATTTTTTACAGTGTTCCTTTATGTTATTTTCCATTAGGGGCTGAGTCCATATTCCTACATGTGGGCAAATATTCAAGCATATAAAATACCAGACGTCACAACTCATTAAAATCAACAGAGCATATATTGCTCTATATACCCCTATAAAATACATTTAACTGAAAAGATAATTCCAGTAATAATGTCGGATCCCTAAAAACTGTGCATTAATTTGGGTCTGTCTGATCTACAGCACCAGGGGCTCCTCTATAGGATCACTGCTCTCAGACAAATGCGCTCTTATGAGCAGGAAAAACATTTGGGAGAGTGATTTATGTGTTAAAAGACATACATTTAAACTTTGCTACTTTTTCTTCCTCCTCACTTCTAAATCGGTGAAGTCAAATTCCTATTGGAGCCGTGTGCTAATTTGTGTTCAGTGATTTGCCTACGCTATAAATAGAGTGACCATATAATTTGGCTTCCAAACCTGGACAACTTTTGCAAGTGGAGGGGAGATTATGAACACTTACTCTGGAAAACAGATGTGCGATCACCTTAGCTTTAAAGTTAGAAAAAAAGTCATGGGATCTGTGAGCTAAAAGACCCTCAAAGTTTTTCTAAATCAGAGCCCTCTTTTTTGGGATGAGAAGAGTAAAGACCCAGAGAGAAGTGACGTCCTCAGGGTGAAGCTACATTGGGAAGACATGAGCTGCCTGTGTGAACAAGCATCCCTGAGTAATTAGATCCAAATGTTCTGGGACAACGTTATCGTTTCAGTTATGCCCAGGTGCTAGGATGTCTTTCTTTGTCCTGTCTGTGACCCCTCGGTATTCTTGAAGACCCTGCTTCACAAAAGGCTTCTTCGTTTCTCTCCTTCTTCTCCTCCTTCTTTTTGGGAGAACGCTTATGACAAATAAACCAATCAGCGTGATTACTCGCTGAGCTTGGCACATTCCACTTCTCCAGTTTGTCAGCTCCTTTTGCAGGGCTCACCTGTTCTTGCTGTTGGCGAGCAAGGTCCATTTGCTGCCGTTGTTTCTCAATTTGTGAGGCTGCCAGTTTTTTCTGTTCGTCGTGCGCTGCCAGGAGCTGCTCCCGTAAACTGATCAGCTGGGTAATCATGGTAGAGAGCTGTCGTTCTTTTTCTGCCAGGCTCTCAGGTGTACCTAAAATGGAAACGAGAAGATATCTCACAAGTTTGAGAAAAGTATGAATGAACTGGGGCTTTCATCTGGTAGGACAGGACCAGCATTAGAAAGGGACTACCCTAAGACACTTAAGGATATGGGAGAATAACTGGAGGTCATTGTGCGTGTAGGAACACTACAGAGTAGGGATATAGTGGACGCTATGGTCAGTCACTGCCCCTGCCAAGAAAAAGTGCTGTTGCCAATAGAATTCTCAGTCACTCTTCCCTCTTGCTCTTAAAAACCAAATCAAACAAACAAACAAACAAAAAGCAGAATTACTTAGTCTATTCTCTCCCTTTCACTACACTCCTCCCCCCTCCTCCCCCAAATCTATCAGATCAAGCTAGGAAACAAATGATACTTAGTAACAAGGATTAAAAACTGTGGGTTGTATTAGTATCCTATAATCACTCTGCCCTCAGTGACTGACATAGGATTTAAGATATAGTAGGTGCTTAATAAATGTTATTTAAGGAATTTTTTGGTCATGTCCCTCATAAAATGTTTCTATTATGCAAAGGTCTGTCTCTGAAGCTCAGAAGTCAGGGGTCACTCTCTTGGCCTCAGACAAAGAAACAACTGCCTTGCCCCAGGTAAGAAAGGATTGAACCTGACTTTTTTTCCCCCTGTGAAGGGATCAGGCTGAAGTTCTCAAGTTCATCCTTAAAGGCAACAATGTTGCTTGGGGGGGCTCCCACTCCCTTTTGTCATTTGTCATTCTTCAAAGAGAAAAAACACATTCAAGGTTGAAAAGGTTATGCATAAGGGTGTGCTGTTTAATGAATATGATGTCAGTGAACACTTATGGTATGCACTAATGGTGCTGAGCAGACTTTCTACGGGCAAATTGCACAGCTCTCCTAAGTAAAGGGTACAGAATCCTTTTGTGAATCTAAATTAGAGCATTTTACCGCAGCATAAGATAAGAATTTCAACCCACTGTATTTGAGCCACACAGGTTTCATTATGAAGAAACGATCTATGATTTGAAAGCTTTTCAGAAAGATGCCACCAGCTGTCAAAGGGGACAAAGATTGCCGATTTTTGTGCGTGTGGCAGTAGAGACTACCAATCTCCTTATGAAACCCCCTCATTCCTGCTAAGAAAATGCCTGGGTATCTGAGAAACTAAAATTATTCTAATTAAGAGTAGCCATATTTTCTGAGTGGCCCCATGGAGAAAGGGAGCCTTCAGAAGATGCTGGCTAGCACCTGCTAGTATATGATTCCCAGAGAATAAGACTGATGTCCACAGAGAAGCTACATTGAGGACCACCTTAGGATTCTTTTTTTAATCCTCACCCAAGGATATGTTTATTGATTTTTGAGAGAGAGAAACATTGGTTGGTTGCCTCATGTACACACCCCCACTGGGAATCAAACCTGTAACCTAGCTATGTGCCCTGACCAGGAATTGAACCAAAAACCTTTTGCTATATGGGACAACACTCTAACCAACTCAGCCACCTGGCCAGGGCTACCTTAGGATTCTTAATGTGAATCCAAATCCTAAACAAATAAACAAACAAACAAACTGTCAACATCTTTATCCCTTAAAGATTCACTGAATAGAAAGATGGCCTAAAATCAAAATTACAAGAAAAACAAGATAATAGAAATGATGTTAGAAAATGCATTCCACTGATAAGGGAACAAAGACTGTATCAAGGATAGTGAAGAGCTGTCTTTCTAGCTACTCAAATTGGTTTTTAAAAATCAGCTTTTGCCCTGGCTGGTGTAGCCCAGTGGATTGAGTGCAGACCTGTGAAGCAAAGAATCGCGATTTGATTCCCAGTCAGGGCACATGCCTGGGTTGCAGGCCAGTTCCCAGTGGGGGACACAGGAGAGGCAACCACAAATTGATATTTCTCTCTGTCTCTCCTTCCCTTCCCCTCTCTGAAAATAAATAAATAAAATATTTTTTTAAAAATCAGCTTTTATTTCACCAATAGGAATTTCAGCTTGGTAAAGGAAAGAACTTCTGGATCCAGAAACATTAAAATACAAAAGCAGGTTCTCCTCCAGAGATCAATAAATTTCTTCAAAAGCACCACAAACTCTGCTAATGTGTATGTTAATATAATAGGAATAAAACAAGCATGATATAAAACAAGATAAAGCAAGTATGAAATTAATTTATTTATTCATTTCATTCATTTTTCCTGAATGGCACCTATATGCCAGGTACTAGATCAAGAACTGAGGATGCTGAAAACATGGTAAGGAAAAGCTGAGTTCCCTACTCTCATGCAATTTGTAGTCCAAAGTGGGGGACCCCTTCATCGAGTGATCACACATGTGAATGTCAACTACAACCAAATAAGATGTACACACAAGACATATCTGGGAGTAGGTTTAACCAAGTTTGGGATGTCCAAGTGGAGGGATGGTATGGCTGAAAAAGTGAGAAATTCACAGGAAGATGAATAGAGTTAAGGAGGAGTTGCAGGGTGGTCAAGGAGCTTTCAGAAAGAGAGAACAAGTAGGCATAGGCCCTCTGGAGTTGGGAGGGGGAGTGTCGGTGTGTTCCAGAAGATGAAAGGAGGGAGTGAGGCTTCAGCAAGGGAAATAAGGGGGAGTGGAATACCAGGTGAGGCCAGAGAGGTAGAAAAAGGTCACACATTTCAGCTCATTGTAGACAATGCTAATCAACTTCCTATTTATTCTAAGGATATCCCAAAATCACTAAAGTATTTTAAGCAAGGACGATGTGGTCATTTTGGCTACAGTGTGGAGAATAGTTTGGAAACCCATGAAAATAGATAAATTGGAAATATGCACATTTTATTACACATTTTTTGCAACATTCTAATCTACGTGTAATTTTCTTGTTATACCTATCTATTTGAGGTAAGTTAAGAGAAATCTTATTAGATACTGGGAAAGTTACCGAAGCATAGTTCTTTATTAATGAGGAGGGGCATTCGTAGGAAATTTGGGTCAAAGGTCAATACAGAGACTGGAAAATTTTCACTTCTCCTAGATTTAATAATGTCTTTTCAATAATCATCAATGCTTCCCTCTTCCACCTCCGCACAGGAAGAAGAGAAGCTGAGGATGACCCGTGAGTGACTTCTCAGCCCCTTCTGTTCAAAGTGAAGCCAGTGGGTCTGTAAATGCACTGGCACTTCCAATGCTAATGGACATGTATAAGTATATCTAAATTTACAAAATTTATTTAATCATTTTTACAAAAAAGATTCAAATTGTTTAATTATAAAAATTCAGTGACATCTAAGTACGTTTTTCATTGAACTTAAAAATATGTGTTTCATAAAAAACAAGCCAGGTATCAATATCTTTCATAGGATTTAGGTACTCATATTAGTGCGTCACTATCTTTTCCTTAAATTTGAGAAGCACATACACATTTTGAATAGATATAAGTGGAATAACAAATTCAGTGGGAATAAAATGTAGTAATGTAACAAATCTAATATTACCACTGAATGGGAAATTATACATGTGTGTGTAATGATAGATGATAGATAGATAGATAGATAGATAGATAGATAGATAGATAGATAGATAGATAGATAGAGATAGATAGATAGCTATTAATCCCTTGGGGGTCAAATTAAAGAAAAATCAACTTACACCATACAATAGCTTAAATTCTTTAAATGTGTAGGCTAATTTGTGTGTGTGTGGTCATTTTTCTGTTCTGTACCTGTTGTATTTGATCACATGTACTGGTTCAAACTCTGTGGTGCTTGGTTTTCTGTTTTAATTAACAGCAAATGTTTATGCTGCTGTAATAAAAATAACATCAAGTCTGAATCACACTGACCAACCACCCTGAAAAGAAAAGTTCTCTCAAAAAATATGAGTTTAATTGAACATGCAGCTTTGCCATGGCAAAGGAACTGTAACTGCCAGAGTTGTTGATGAAGAAGACAATTTATGGGACATAGTGAGGCAACCTGAATGCTGTCAGCCTACGTCCAGGAAGACAAAGGACCACATAAAATGCTCTTCTGAGGGTAGCTTAACTCTGTGTAGAAAATCTTGTCTTAAATGTTTTGAGGTTTGATACAACCAACTTGGAAAAAAGGCAGATCAGATACCGAGATTCTGCCCAGGCCAGCAGAGGTCATCAGTAGCTGCCTGACATCATCTGGTTCACATCCTTCAGGCGATCTTAAAACAGTTCTCTAAAAAGCATTGCCAGAAATGTGTCCCTCCCACACAAAAACAGAGGTAGTTTCATAAACCGCAAAGCGGGAACCAGAAAGAAAAGCTTCTGCACACAGCTTCTCTGCAGGTCAGCGTGCCTGCTTCTACCCAATATCACACACAGTGTGCGCCTGACACTTCCCGCTCTAAACTGTATCTGTTCTCCAACTCCAAAGACAGTGCAGCAGTTTTTTATTTTTTTTTCCATGGGGTCGTCTTTATCCCCAAACCACATCTGTCTTGAGTTTCTCTCAGATTAGTCAGGTGGATCAGGGCTCCCCAGGGCCTGCTCCAGCTGAAGTATTTTAATTTGACTAAACACCTGATTTATTTTATCTCTCCGATGAGAAAGGCAGTTTGTCTTAATAGAGCCTGTCAGCCCACAGCCCCATTCACAGCAATTTACAGGCAGCCAGGGACGCTGGGAGAGAAGAGGGCCGTGATTCTGTATTTTATCCTCCTCCAGAAAGCACCTAAAAGCAGCTATTCACTGCTACTGCATGTGGCATTTTAGAACTGAATTAGCTTTTTATTCAAGTAACTACACTTGTTGTGAATAGCTTATCTGTAAAATTGCTACATTCACTACTGATTTTATTAACCTTTGGCTCTATCACAAAATGGTCTTCAGTTAGGAAAGACCTTTAAAATTGACACATTTTTTTTTCTTAGGGGCCTTTATTCCAGTGACTTCAGATTTACTGAGTTTGATCCATTGAATTCTTTACCAGTTGTACTTAAAATTTTGAGTCTCAATAGGAAGTCAATAGTGTGTAAATAAGGAAACACTTTTCAAAATGTAAATATGGCAGCAATTTTCTTCCTCTAAAGTTTCCAAATACCATCTTTCACTAGAATGGTTTTAAAAGCAGCCTTCTAGCCCTTCTTGGTTATAATCTGAAGAACTTGAAATAATTAGCTAAAAATAGACTATTTTTAACTCTTCAAACTATAACTACCTGTCTCTGTAGGCCCAAAGCCAACAGAGATAATTCAAAATTGATGAGAATTTAAGTAAAGTAATAAGTTAATTAGGAAAAAAATCCTTCTTGATATAAAACAAAAAATTAAAACAAAAATCAAGCTTAGAGTCGATCACAAATGTTAGCACCAAAATCTGCTAGTGAACTTTGCCCATATGAAATACATATAATTACAATCAGCGGTGCTGGAACGAAGGCCGGGCATCGGGAAGTCACTAAAGACTCCGCACCTGGACGAGGCAGTCACTTTGCAGAGCACTTTCCCAAACAGAGATCTGTCTCACCTCTCATACGATATTCTCATGCCTAGGACTTCCACAATATAAAAAATGCAAATGGGTCACTCTTACAGCTGTCTTCTGAAAGTGTATCACTGCTATGTGGTGACAGCTAACTTTTTTTAGTGAGAAAACCCAGAAATAAGCACAGCAGCGCAAAGACTGGGAGAGAGAAAGAGTGAGGGAGGGAGGCTGGTTGAGAGACAAGAGGAGGGAGAGGGAAGGAGAGAAGGTGTGCACAGGGACAGCTAAATTAGATTTTGTAAATTTCTCAGCGTAATTTTTACCTCTCCATTTTTATAAGATACAGGGCAATGGTGTTAAAACACAATGTTTACCAAGCCAAATAAGACTAATATCAACAAATGACATTATCAAAAAAAAAGGCATTATCTACAAATGTGTGTAGGGAATTTAAAGCAAGACTTCTACCTAACCGTTCTCCTGCATTGGATCACCCACTACTCCAATAAACTTAATAAGACTTAACAATGAACTTAGAAGAAGCCTGGTTAACTAAAATTGTGCCTGTGTTTAAAACAATGGGGAGGGGTAGCAGTGGCCTCAGAGTGGAGTTCTGATGAAGATATGCTTTTCCACATCAATCCCAGAAAGATTAAAGCACTTAACTGTAATTCCACAGCAGCATTAATCAAGGAACTCAGCCAACAATACGGAAAGATTTTAAATTAAGTTGAAAAGAAAAGCTCTTAAGAGTCAATTCCCTGGTCAGTTCTAATTTTTTTTTGATAGGCATTGTTTAAGAACAAAGCCCAAATACAATGCTAGTCATAAAAGAAAGCTGCATTTGATCTTTTCTGCCCACAGGTAACCTGGTTAAACCGCCGCGGCTCGCACGCAGCCTCCTCACACATCAGATAGGCTGTGATGTCTCCACTTCACAAGCTCAGTCCATCATTTAGCATTGGCCTTTTTTGATATAGCCTTCTTTTAAATGTCACAAAATAGGGCAGCAAAAAGTCAACAACAAAAAAATAAATAGTGTAAGCTGAAGAAATGAACAATCTATCAGAAGGTCCCCTGATAAAAGTTACTTTGTGGTGACTGCCTGGAGAAAGGAGCCCCTGTCCCAGTGTACAGCAGCTAATTTGAGTTCTGAATCCAACAGCAGTTTTAAAAGCTTTTTACTCTAAAGGGCCCCAGTGCATCATAAAGATAAAGGATTTCAGTACAAAACCACCACAAAGACCTCTATTATCTTATCAGTCTTTGGTTACAACAGCTGAACCAATATGACTAAATTCTGAATGACTTTTTTCAAAACAGCAAAATACTGGAATTTCTTTGTTTTCTCATCAGTCAGCTATTGTCATTGCTCCCATATGCTACTGTCCATTTCTTAGTAAATAAAAAGTTTAATAAATGCAGCAATTGTGCTCTCAGAATTCACTTAGGGACTACTACACAGGAAATGTGGCTCATGGACTTTTTTTTTTTCACTGAACATATGAGAATTTCCTTCTTAAACTGTAAACAACTCTCATTTAAAAATATCATTAAAATCTTCTGTGTATACCCAAGGTGAGGCTATCCAGGAACTCCTTAAATTAAGATCAAACTCTCCGGGCTAATCTAGGCACGCTCACCTCTCTTTCAGCTTCCCCTCTTTGTAGCTGCAGAGGGACGTCAATTCCTGGATCAACTGAGGTCTATTCATGTTGTGGATCCCAAAAGAACAAGAACAATCCACGGAATTCTGCCATCTAGGGTCCTAACCTCACAGCTGGGGCTTTAGCCCACTGTGCTTTATTACGCCATCATTTTAGGATCCGGAAACGAAAGTATCCTGAAATATCTAATCTTCAGTACAGGACAGGCTAACTTTACATCACTGTTCTCAGTCGATGTTCATTAGTCAATGGCTGTATCTCCATAATTTACACATAAAAATGGTAATTTCTGGACTTTCAGAAACAAGGAATTCTTCGGGCCTTTAAGGAGAAAATATTATTTGTTTCGATATTGCCACCAAGTATTACAGAATTGGCTCTTTCTCCAGAAGCTCAATCAGAATTTAGGAGATAGGAAAGGAAAGATAAAGAAAAAACAGACTTTATTTAACAAGGCAGTCTTAAAAGATTTTATGTGTTAACTTATTTAATCTTCCTGCTAAAGGTTGTATTGTTATTTACATTTCAGAGATTAAAAAACTAAACTATAGAGAAGTAAAGAAACTTGACCAAGTCAGAGCATTTGACTGGATCTGGACTCAGGTCTTTTGATTCTTAAACCAGAGATGTGCGGAGCCTAACTCTGAGGTATCGTCCCTCAGACCGACAATACACAGCAGGGAATTTTCAAAAGTTAGAAGCGATTCTGTAAAGAACCTAGCATTTTAATGCCACATAAGGCTTAGGAATTTATAACTTCTCATAATGTTTTGTTAACAAAACAAGGAGTTTTAAAGGTTGGCTCAGCAATCAGTCAGACAACCAAAGAGGTGAGTAAACTGAACTTTGACATCTTATGGCTGTAAAAACCAATCCTGACATAAAGGGATATGCCTGGAGTTACTCAGGAAATCAGCACCCAACCTGGCAGTCAAGAGCCTCTGTTCTGTCCACCCTCCAAGCCCTCTCTCCCTAAAGAGGATGTGGCCTCCTGGTTCTGAGCCCAAATACAAAGCTCATGTAGATCATGGCATTCCCAGATATTCCAGATCCAGTATTTATGACACCGATGAAAGGCTGAGCAATAGACTCAAATATTTGCATACATTAAATGTGCTGCTGCCTTGGGGTACAGTTCCCCTGCAAACCAAGATGGTCAGGTGCTAGCCAAAGGGAAGTTACCAGGAGAAATCTAGGAAGTGTGCCTACCTGGCAAGGTTTGAGTAACCTCCCAGAAACAAGTAAGGCTTAGGACAGTGGCCTATACAAACACACATATACCTTGCCCGCTTCAAAAGTGTACTTACAACTTGCCTAGTGTAAATATGGGAAGTCCCTGCCCAACCCCAGTGAGCCTCATTGTATAATAAGTATAACTGCTTAGACCTACATAGCAATTGCTTTGTGCAAGAAAGAACTTTATACAGGTGTGGCACAAATAATGCCCCTTTTTAATTGCAAAATTGTAAGCATATAATTCTGTAACATAACAATATCACACATAAGCACACCATGTGACACTTTAGGTGAAATGTTCAAATTAAAACTATAAATTATTACACCCATATTATCACCCTACCAATCACACTCAAGCAGGCCTTACTTGTGCCAAACCCTGTATAATTTATGGGAGGAGGCTCAAAAGTGGGTTTATAATTGTGAGTACTGAAAACAGAGTTTATTCTTGTATTACTTATATTATTTTTCATATGAACAACTGTAAACTTACTTTTGCCCCATCCTGTGTGTGTGTGTCTGTATGTACACTCATTTATTCCTCACAACAACCCTGTATAGTGGTTCATATTTTTATCCCTATTTTAAAGGTGAAGAAATTGAGGCATAAAAAGGTTAACCAATTTTCCCAAGTCCTAAGCTACTAGATCATATATTTCAGATTCAAAACAAGTAGTTTGGCCACAGATTCTGTCCTTTTACCCATTCTGATAAATTGAGAATGGGACTCCTAAATGATCCCTCTTCTCAAAATTAGTTCATCCAGCCAAGCCGGTGTGGTTCAGTGGACTGAGTGCTGGCCTGCGAAGCAAAGGGTCGCCAGTTTGATTCCCATCAGGGCACATGCCTGGGTTGTGGGCCAGGTCCTCAGTAGGGGGTGCCCATAGAGGCAACCACACATCGACGTTTCTCTCTCTCCCTCCTATCTTCTCTGTCTATAAATAAATAAATAAAATCTTTAAAAAAAACCCAACAACTAGTTCATCCAGGAGACAGTATAGCTGAAATCCTCCTTATAATTTGTCTTTTTTTTTAAGTTTTAAAAAAAAATACATTTCCCAATGTCCTTATTAAAATGAAGGAATTTACCTAGGGAGTACCCTTTACTCTTTAACAGCGCTCAACCCACTAGCCCAAAACACTTCCAGTCTAAGTCACAAATATCTACCATTGCATATAGTCATTTTCCATTACTAATTTCATCTCTAACCCTCATGCTCATTCTTTCTTTCTCTTTTTCTGTCCTTCTGATCTTATTTCCTTCAAATTCTAAACTCTTGGTGCCAAGAACCCCCTACATGGATTCCTATGTTTAACTTTATTGGACCTAATATGTAGACCTAGACTCTTAAATATTGGAATTTTGGCTTTCCCCAACAGACTGATTTGGTGGTCTTACGGATTTCAGTGCTTTTTTTGGCTCCTCTATGAATCTCCCATGCCATGCCTAGCACCATGAAATGCATCCCTGCCCCTGACTGCTTGATCAGCAGTCCAGATAGCCAAGTCCAGGTGACTTTTTTTTCTATATTATTTGTAGGTATCAGGACATCTCAGTGGGCCTGGCTGTTGCCAATGCTAAGACTTTGATGGAAATGTGTGCTAAAAGTTTTAAGTTGAAACAAAACTGAGAAACAACTATGGGAGATTGTTTATTCGTGTTTTTACATAATCACAGATCGTTCACAGTTCTCCAAATTACGGTACTGAGTATCTGAGCAGATAACAGTCCAGTAATGCCAATCACCCATCACACACTCTGGTTATGCATCTGTAGAGGAAATGGGGATTTCCTACTTACTCTAAAGTTATTTTCTCTTTGATTGTTCTCTCATTGTTGAATACAGCAGGATAAACAGCATATTATTTCCATTCTCCATTTTCACTTTTTCAATGATTTGGGGGTACAACAGGTATCATCATCACCATATAATGAAAACCTACTATGTTCAGAAAGTTCTTTTGAAGGCTATCTAATGATTTTCATGTAGAATTCACAGTATTCGGGGCACAAATATTAAGAAATGCCAAAGGAGGAAAGAAGAATAGTAAAGCCTGGGTCCAGAAATGATCAAGGATCTCCCATCACAAGACGATTTTTAACTTGCTGAAGTAGAACTTGAACAAAATATTTTTAAAACATTTCTAGCCTTTTTCTTTTAAAAATAAAATTAAAAGTCAATGCATGTTTGTTCAGCCTATAAACAAAAATTAGTTTTTTCACAAATAGGATGTCCCATTCTCATGCTGGAACACTCTCCTACAAATGCACAGAAAAGCATAATTCAAGGTTTTACAACAAGATTACTTTAAACAGTAACTGTAGGTTAGAGATGGAATTTTTAAAAAGTTTATAAATATCACTTCCTAATGTAGCTTTAAAATGTTCATGGTTTTACAACTGTCAAATGAATAAAATAAGGTTTTTTAATTAAATTGTTTAACTTGGAGGCAAAAAGCTGCATATTTGATTCAGAAGCAAGAAGGGGATGATATGTGAATACTCGAGCCTCACGGGGTATGCCCACAACCAGTGCAGTAGTGCTGAAAACTGACCTCAGTGGTGCTGGCCACTGCCTTTTGAAGAGGAAAATGTCTGAAAAGGAAACTACTGGATGATTACAATAGGCGCGTTTAAGGGTGATACTCAAAAAGATCTTTGCTTGTAAAAAAAAAAAAGAATCACAGTGGTCCCAGAAGAAGTGCAAAGGCAGCAAACTCGGCCAACAGTAGATCTCAAGTGCATGCTCCCCGCTAGACTCTTTTGGCTCCCCACCCAGGTTTGAAGATGAGGTGTGAATTAGACAAGAATCTTAGTGTTACTCACTAATCTATAGAGAATATCCATGGAGAGAAAGAGTAAATGGTAGGCCACAATGGGTACTCCTACCTGACAGCTCTTTAAAGGCAGGCTCTATGTCACATGCATCTCTATGACAGACACAGACATAACTACAGTGTCTACCATTTATTATGTGCTCAGTGAAGTTGAAATGAACTAATAAATCTCTCTTAATCATTAGTTCCCAGAACAGTTGGAGAGAGGCAGTCACAGTAATTGATAAACCAGATAAAATCGCTCTGAACTTTAGTAGTATTTCAGTCATATCTGAGTTGCTTCCAGTTTGGTAACCCTTGTAACTGACTGAACTCAATGGTCACCTTCACAGCTGTTTAGGCAGTAGAAAATGAAATCCAATAAAATAACAGAGATAAGTAATAAAATCTGAACAACTAAATAAATGTATATTCAGATCCAGTACATATTTTTTGAGTACCTAACATGGTCCAAATACTTTCTATGTGCTAGAGTTAACATTTAGCATTTTGATCTGTTTCAACAAATTTGGGAAATAAAGTTGAAGAAGGTGAAAAATATGTTCAAGACACCATAGCCTATAATCAATAGAGCCGTGATTCTAAGCCAGATGGTCTCATTGCCAAACCCAGACTCTTTCCAATAAACCACAAATGTTTCTGAGAAAAAAAAAACCTGACAACTACTTTAAGACAATGATGTCCTATACAGCCTTTGTGAAATCCTTCTGTATTTTTTAAAAATTAAATATCTTTATGGTAGATATTATGGTAGTAAAAGGCAAACTAATTTATATTTAGGACAATTATTATTTAATATTATTTAAGATCTTATAAAGAACAGTCTAATGCCTAAGTGGATTAAATCTATATAAACAGACTTAAAAATTCTCTACTTAGAAAATGTTACATGTACAAATTCATTTTTTAATTGTATGAAGAATATTTCAAATAGCTCTATGAACACAAACTATAATTCAGAAGGCAGAATCAACTAAAGGACCACATAAATTATATGGAGTAAGCAATTATACAGAAAATATTTCAAAGGAATTTATGCTATTGTATTAACCCTTTCTAATATTACCTTCTTTGAATAAAAGTGAATCATATGCCAAGAAACTATAATCAAAGAATAAGTTCTAATTCTTAATTGCCCAAAGAAATAACTGCCAAAGGAGTTACAGTTCATTGGCCAACTCATTATTCCACAAAAACTTTTTTTAGGAAGATGCTTTTTTAACGTATACTTTTCCCACATTTTATTGAATTTATTGGGGTGACATTGGTTAACAAAATTATATAGGTTTCATGTTCCAGGTGCACAATTCAACAACACATCATCTGTACAATGTATTGTGTGCTCATCACCCCAAGTCAAGTCTCCGTTTATCACCATTTAACCCCCCTACACCCTCCTCCACCTCTCTCCATCCCCTTCTCTCCCCACTGGCAATCACAACACTGTTGTCCATGAATTTTTTCTCTATTTTTTTATTCAATCCCTCCACCCCCGACACAGACCCCCTGACAGCTGACAGCCTGTTTTCTATCTATGAATCCGTTACTATTTTGCTTGTTAGTTTATTTTGTTCATTAGATTCCACATTTCATAGCAGTATTTTTTCCTGATGTATATCCTCAAGCAAGAAAAACAAAAGAAAAAATAAACAAATAGGACTACATCAAACTAAAAAGTTTTTGCACAGCAAAGGAAACCGTCAATGAAATGAAAAGACAGCTCACTGAATGGGAGGACATATTCACCAATGATAATATCTGATAATATCCAAAATTTATAAAGAATTTATACTACTCAACATCAAAAAAACAAACAACCAAATTAGAAAATGGGCAAAGGCTGAATGGACAGTTCTCCATGGAGGACATACAGAGGGCCAATAAACATATGAAAAGATACTCATATGTCTTGATGCAAGATACTCATATATTTAATGCAAATTAAAACCAAAATGAGATATCACCTCCCACCTGCCTAATGACCCAGTAATTCCACTCTGGTAATTTACCCAAACTAACCCAAAAAGTTTCTACTTTAGGTGACAAAATCCATTCTTTGGTTGAATTTCAACAGCAGAGAAAATTACCTTGGCTGTGTGACTGTAGACTGATCTACATGAGTGTTTCCCAACATTTGTAAATGCATGCCTCCTACCAAGCTTTGTCACTTTATATTTCGTATGCCTCCAGTGGCCAAGATTTCATCTAGATGATTCACTTTCTGGAGTTTGTTTAAGAAAATAATAAGTGTACAGAATAAGCCTTTACAAGCTACAAGCAATATCGTTTGAGATTTCTGCTCTACTACATGTCAAAAACAATTTTAATTAAGTCAAATGGGTATCTGCAGCTTGTTTCTTTTATACCTACTAGTATAGAACAAAGTTGAAAAATTTAAAGTATTCATTGACTTTATAAAAACAATGCATTCTTAACACCTTATTGACATATGTATAGCATATCCCCTAATCTCTTTTAAAAATGTTGACAGGGTTAGTTTCTATCTAAATATTTAATGTGCTGTGGTTCTAGCTGTACTTAATTATCATGCACCAATGACATATTCAATTTCTATATTTTATGACAAAGGTAATTTATCTGATCACCTTTTGGACAATAATAATGGTAAAATCTCCTTATTACCTGATATGTCATTTGTCTTTTAATTTGTTTAATATTAGCTATTTCCCCAGCATCTGTAACAGTTCCAGATACATAGGAGATATTCATCAAGAATACTAGTATGTGAATTCATTCATATAATTCATCATGCAAACTGGAAATTAATAAATTAGAATTTAAAAATTCATTTCTTAAACAAAAGGAGGCACTGTTAATTAGTACACCATGCACACAAATATAAACCAAGAAGATCTCACGTAAACCAGAACATGTAAGCACCCTGCTCATAACGTATTCTCACTTAATGTCAGTTTCTGACCAGTAATGTTATATAAACAGAACCCTATAACTGATAAACTTCACAAAAATTCTATGATATAAATTTTATATTGTTGAAAAGCCTGAAATATGGATGACACAATTCTATAAAATAATTAGGCTTAATTTATTACTATTGAAAGTATGTAGAACTTTATAATAAATACATATTTATTTATTACATATATAAAGTATATATGTATATATTTAATTGACCTATTCTTTACAGTACACCAAGAAATGTAATCTTTATTTCATGAAGCTTGTACAAATGCTCCTATATGCCAAGTATTCTAAAGAGACTTTTAACTTAACACTTATAAAATAGTCAATCCATTTTCTATGAAGTGTAATTCCCAATTAGGGGATATTAAGGTCATGCTAATTTTTCCCATTTTAGAAGAGACAATCTTATAATTTTACTTAGTAATTAGCTAGCACAAAATGTCCATGTAAAAAATTAGAATATTGAAATACCTAAATCTTACATTAGATAATTATGAATTTTAATTTTGATATTCAGTACATGTTTGTCTTTCATATGATAAAAATACAAACACATAAATCAATGAAAAACTTACATATGCTTCTGAAGATTCTAAGGCCCTGGGTTATATATATAATGAAGCAATAATGAAAATTATTATAAAGGAACACTAGTAGAAAGTCCTGTCTAGCATAAAAACAGTAAAATTAAAACTCTCTGACTTTATCTGAAGTAGAAAATCCAACCAAATTTTTTGAAATCTAAACAAGGCTTACATTCAACAAAAGCCATAGATTCAATGGCCTTAGAATACATTCCACAGAAATGTATTTGCCCCAGTTCTACAAGACAGTGTGAGAGAATTAGCATGTCTATAATTATTCCAGAGAGTTTCTAGGTAAGTTTCTAGGAAATTAGCAGTAATAGTGGTTTTTTGCTAATGTCTTTCTATTTTTTTACCAATTTCTTACTAGTATGGAAAAATAACTAATTACCAAATTATACTAATAGGAACATAAAAAGAAACCAACACCTCCAGAACTGAGCTAAATTTCAGTCCTAAATTATATGCTCGGGCTTATGCATGGTCATTTCTAATTAAACGTCACCAAGTGTAGCTTTAAACAAAAGGGAATTAAAAGGTTCTAAAATGAAATATAATTTCTACTCTAATCCATGAGTAAATGTATTGAATAAAATATAATTACTAAACACTACCTGCAATGAAAAAACTGAAGAATCCAAACCAAGTAAAAATATACAGGCACCGCGAAAGCAAGAACACCTATATTAAGTGTGATTTGGGGAAGGGCTTCTCCAGTTCTGGAGCTTCTCAGGCATTTCTTTGTAGGGATGCCTGCATTACGCTGTGACAGTGTCAGTTCATAGTAGTAAAAACTACATCAAAAGCAACGGAGATCAGTTTTGTTTTGTTTTTAAAGGAAAAAGGTCTAAAATAGTGAAATGAGAATCAATTTAGAATTTTCAGGACTGCACAGATCCAAAGCAAATCATCAAATCACTACAATCCACCCAATATAACTGAAAAGAGATTTGTTGTGAATTTAGAATCAAATCCAGTTAAATAATAAATGTTAACATTTGTATAAAAAATAATTTTCCAACATCTTTTTATAAGCAAAAAGTGAATTAGTTGATTCAGAGCAGAAAAGAAAGAAGCAAAAGTAACTCACACGTATATCTGTGTTCTTTGTGGCAAGGAGATGAAGGAAACAAGACTCTCAAAAGAAGATTCACAAGTTAAGAGTTTTTGGCCAATGTACTCTAGGCAATAAAATATACTTTGGATTCAGGCAAAACTCTTCCAAGCTTTAATTATCATTGCAACAAACCTAAGACAAGTGAGTTCCTGGATTATCAGACATGCTTATATTCAAAGGTAAACACTTAAATCTAGCCATGAGCTAAATATAAACATCTGAAGTAGCTGCTGTTTGGAATTATCTGTGCAACTGAGAGGACTGGCAATCAAGGGTGGACTACATACACCCTTTTGTTCCTTCCATTTGTTCAAATGAACTGAGTAATCAAGAGCAGCTCAGTGCTCTTGGAAGGAGCCAAGAAGAATTTTTTCTGGAACCCAAGAAATACAAGGCACAGATCATTAGCAAGGGTAAGCTGACATTATTATTTCTGTCATTCATTTCATTCTCATTACAAAATAAAACCACGGTACAAATTCTACCAGGTTAGTAACTTTACCAAGATAAAGACATAAAGTAAGTAATTATTTAGTAATAGGCTATTCATTTTAACTTTCAATCTGAGCTAGTAAAGTGATTTTAAAAATCTATCATAAAAATGGCCTTAGTTAACCTAATAGCTATGTCAATATCTGTTTATAAAGTTATTAAATATTTAGTTTGTATAAGGTGAGTAGACATCAGTGATGAGATTGTTTCAGCTAATCTGTGCATAAAAAATAAGCCAGGTATATAATCAAAACCACCAAGGAAAAAATTATAAATGTTTTCATATGCATTAGGTTTTCTGAACATTTAAATAATCTTTTAATTAACGTAGCTATTATTAAACACCATCACCAGTTCACAAAAGAAAAATACACAGAAAGGACACAAGATTTACCTAAAATCATACAGCCAAAACTTAAACCCTAACTTCAATTCTATTTCCCTTTCCATTTAAAAACAGCCTATTCTTCTAGACTGATATTGTGAGAATAAATTTCGTTATCTTGAAGTTTCACAGTTCTCATTAACATCAAAGTAACAATGTGTTATTATTCCCAGCCTGATGTCCCAGACTGACCCCATACACAGGAGAATCGGAAGCAGGGAGAAGGTGTGCCTGTTTGTGTTTACTGATATATATGTATATGCATCTCCCAACTGACACATTAAACAACAGTTGTTACAAAGCTCACTGCATAGCTGAGCTTTTAAAGGGGAAAAAGGAAGCATCATAAAGAAGCTTGTATTTTCCCAATCAATCCAGCTTATTTGTTCCCCATTATTTTCCATCTCTAGCTCAACCACCCTTAATCACAACTGAAACTGATTTTTCAAAAAAAAATCTAATCTATTAAAAATAACTTAAAATGTCTTGTTGTAAGTATGCCTATTTGAACATTCATAGACTCAGGCCACTTGCAGTCAAGATGGTGGTGTAGGTGAATGTGGCACCTGCATCCTCCCACAGCCATATCAAATATACAACTAACCTACAGAACAGCCATCATTCAGAATTGCCTGATATCTAGCTGAATGGAAGTCCTACAACTAGGGATTTACAGAAGATGCCACATTGAGACTGGTAGAAGTGGTGATGCAGAACAGGCCTCTCCCATACCAAGGAATGGCAGATACAAACAGGAGGGATTTCTCCGCTGCAAAGGTTGCTCCTGAGGAGCGAGGGGTCCCAACCCCACCCCAGGTCCCCAAGCCCAGGGTTCCAGTACTGGGAACAGAAGTCCCCATCACTTCCAGATATAAAAACCAGCAGGAATTGTGGCTGAGTGAGACAGAGGACCTGTTGAGTCCCAGGCAGTTCCTCGAAAAGGGCTGACACACAGACTTACTCAGAATCACTCCCTCTGAGCTCCAGTGCTGGGACAGCAGCTTGGAAGGCAGCAGGGACAGACAGGGAGGAACTGAGCTGGGGGGCAGCTTTCACCCAGACAAACGCACTAGCAGGGGCCATTATACATTTGAAGACCCATAGAGCCAGCAGGGAGAGAGGCACCTTATCTGAATCTCCATCAACCCCACTATCATTGCTTGCCCTGCCCTGGTGATTCCCTGAGACCCTTACACCACCAAACTTGTGGGCCCACCTAAGCTGTTTTCAGTGGCTTTTCCATATGAATGGCCTGTCTTGCTCATGCTTCAGATTTTCTTAAAATCTCTCAAATTCATAACACCTGGCCTCAGCATGCCCCATACCTCTTGTTAAGTCATCTCCGTCCCAGCTCTAGAAGCAGCAGGTCATGGTTTACAGCTTGGCCTCTCCTGGGCATCTCCAAACCCAGCACAAGTCACAGCAATCAAGACTCAACTACAACAGGAAAGTGTACATAGCCCACATGGGGGGCCATACCTGGAGTACCTATCTTAAGTGAATGGGGAAGCTGTGCCATTGGACCTTACAGGGCACCTACTTACTATATTAGACCACTCTACCAAGCCTGGGAGATGTAGCAGCTCTACCTAACATATAGAAACAAACAGGGGGCTGCCAAAATGAGGAGACAAAGAAACATGTTCCAAATGGAAGAAAACAAAGCTCCAGAAGAAGAACTAAACAAAACGGAGACAAGCAATCAACTAGATGTAGAATTCCAAACACTGGTTATAAAGATGCTCAAGGAACTTAGGGGAACTTAGAACTTCAACAGTATAAAAAAAGAGCATGAAAACCATAAAAAAGAACCAGTCAGAAATTAAGGATACACTAACTGAAATGAAGAATAATGTACATGGAATCAACAGTAGAGTAGATGAAGCCCAGAATCAAATCAAGAATTTGGAAGAAAAGGAAGCAAAAAAACACTCAATCTGAACAGTAAAAATAATAATAATAATTAAAAAAATTAAGATAGTGCAGAGAATCTGGGACAACTTCAAGCATACTAGCATTCGTACCATGGGGTTGCCAGAAGGAAAAGAGAGAGATCAAGAAATTAAAACCATATTTGAAAAAATAATGGCAGAAAACTTCCCTAACCTGGTGTAGGAAACAGACATAGAAATCCACAAAGTTCAGAGTCTTAAACAAGATGAACACAAAGAGGCCCACACCAAGACACATCACAATTAAAATGAAAAAGGTTAAAGACAAAGAGAGGACCTTAAAAGCAGCAAGAGAAAAGCAGTTGACTACAAGAAAAAATCCATAACACTGTCAGCTGATTTCTCAACAGAAACTTTGTAGGCCAGGAGGGATTGTCAGGAAATACTTAAAGTTATGAAAAGCAAGGACCTACAACCAAAATTACTCTACCTAGCAAAGCTATCATTTAGAATGGAAGGGCAGGTAAAGAGCTTCCTAGACAAGGAAAAGCTAAAGTTCATGACTACCAAACCAGTATTACATGAAATGTTACAATCCTCTTTAAGCAGCAGAAGAAAAAAGATAAAAAATATGAACAATAAAATGATAATAAATACATATCTAACAAATAAATCTAAAAAACTAACACAGAAGCAGAACAGAAACAGATTCATGGATACAGAAAACATCTTGACATTGCAAGATCCGAGGCAGGTTGGGGAAATAGGTGAAAAAGGTGAAGGGATTAAGAAGTACAAATTGGTTGTTATAGAACAGTCATGGAGATATAAAGTACAGTATAGGGAATATAGCCGATTACATTCTAATAACTACATGGTATCAGATGGGTACTAGATATTTTGGGATAACCCCTTAGTAAGTTATATAATGTCTAATCACTGGGGGCTACACCTGGAACTAATATAATATTATGTGTCAACTGTAATTAAAAATAAAAACTAAAAAGAAACATTCACATACTCAAAAAAAGCAATGTTGTAAAAAGTCCAAAAAAATCATTCAACTCCCAATTTTCCAAATCAGGAAGCTGAGAAAGTGACATGCATGACATCGTACAGTTTTAGTCAGTGGCAGAGCTAGGGCTAGAACCTGCACGTCCTGATTCTCAGTTAAAAACTCCTTCTGCTGTAACGTGCCACTTCCTTAAATCTACTGTCAATCTTTCAGAAGACAGTCTATTTTGGAACTCATTTTCCTCAACCCACTGAAGAAGCAAAATTCATTCTTTACTTGTTTTAGCACATTCTCAGTTCCTTAACTCTATCATGTAATCGAACAATGAAACATCAGTCAGCTGACAGAAGTAATCAATAGGAAAATGTTTTTAGAAACACAACTTGTCCAATGATACTTTCACTCTGGAAACTCAGCATATGAGTTTTCATATGTGCTGGCTTAGGAAAATTAATCATAGTTTAAATGATACTTTTGAAGAAGTAGCAAGTCAGGAATTTTAATAGAGAAAACAGTTACATATAGACTTTGAAAGATTTCAGGGCCCAGCATTGATCACATTTAACAACATGGGCATTTTGGGCCACATAAATCTTTTCATTTCATTGGCCCATGTATTTAAAAACCCAAGTACCAGAGGAGCTCTCCAAATTCTAATTTCCTTTAAGTATAAGAAAGAGCTATAGAAACAACACTAGTCTAAGTTCCTCAGGAAACAAGGTGTCATAACAATAACATAAAAGCAATAAAGAAAAATCAGTGACATTTTGGGAGTGTAAGAAATTAAAAATGCCAAAAGCTATAAAAATTTAACAGATAAAACATTCAAGATGGGACTTCCGGCCAAGATAGAGGCATAGGTAGACACACTGTGCCTCCTCACATAACCAAAAGAAGGACAGCAACAAATTTAAAAATAAAAAACAACCAGAATGGACAGAAAATTGAACTGTATGGAAGTCTGACAACCAAGGTATTAAAGAAGACACATTCATCCAGGCTGGTAGGAGGGGCAGAGATGGACCCATGCACTGGGTAGAGAGAAGTTGCAGCAAGGCAGCGGCTGGCAGACCCGGGATGGGCAGGGTGGCTACTGGCAGACCTGGCGAGGCAGTGGCTGGTGGGTCAGGGAGTCCCACATTCAGGGGCAGATACACTGAGAGAAACACCTGGGGAGTGGGACAGACTGCAGGGCCCAAAGCTCCAGCTCAGAGAAGTAAAGCCTCAAACAACTGATTAAAAACATTTGTGAGGGTTGAGGCAGGGGGAGAAACTCCCAGGAGTTCATTGGAGACTTTGTTGGAAAGTCCCACGGGGTCCTAGAACATACACAAACCCACCCACCCAGGAACCAGCACCAGAAGGGCCCACTTTGCTTGTGGGAAGCAGGGGAAGTGACTGAAAACCAGCTGAGAGCAGAACTAGCAACATTGTTCCCTCTCAGACCCCTCCCCAAGAGACAGCATCACAACATGTGACCTGGGTTGCCCTGTCCTGGTGAACAACTAAGGCTCTGCCCCTTATACATAGCAGGTGCCCCAGACAGGGAAACAAATGGACCAAATGAAAGAACAGATCAAAGCTACAGAAAAAATACAACTAAGCAACAAAGAGGTAGCCAACCTATCAGATGGACAGTTCAAAACACTGGTAATCAGGATGCTCACAGAATTGGTTAAATTTGGTTGCAAATTAGATGAAAAAAATGAAGGCTATGCTAAGTGAAATAAAGGAAAAGGTACAGAGAACCAAAAGTGATGGGAAGAACACTGGGACTCTAATCAACAGTGTGGACCAGAAGGAAGAAACAAATATTCAACCAGAACAGAATGAAGAAACAAGAATTCAAAAAAAATGAAGAGAGGCTTAGGAGCCTCCAGGACATCTTTAAATGTTCCAACATCCAAATTATAGGGGTACCAGAAGGGGAAGAAGAAGAGCAACAAGTGGAAAACTTATTTGAACAAATAATAAAGGAGAACTTCGCCAATCTGGCAAAGGAAATAGACTTCCAGGAAGTTCAGGAGAGTCCCAAAGAAGTTGGACCCAAGAAGAAACACACCAAGGCACATCATAATTACATTAGCCAAGATTAAAATTAAGGAGAGAACTCTAGAAGCAGCAAGAGATAAGGGGACAGTCACCTACAAAGGAGTTCCCATCAGACTGTCAGCTGTTTTCTCAAAAGAAAGCTTACAGGCAAGAAGGGGCTGGAAAGAAGTATTCCAAGTCATGAAATCCAAAGACCTACATCCAAGATTGCTCTATCCAGCAAAGCTCTCATTTAGAATTGAAGGGCAGATAAAATGCTTCTCAGATAAGGTCAAGTTCAAGGAATTCATCATTACCAAGCCTTTATTATATGAAATGTTGAAGGGACTTATTTAAGAAAAAGAAGATAAAAATATGAAAAGTAAAATGAAAGCCAACTCAGTTATTAACAGCCACACCAAAAACAAAAACAAAAGCAAACTAAGCAAAGAACTAGAACAGGAACAGAACCACAGAAATGGAGATCACATGGAGGGTTATCAACAGGGGAGTGGGAGGGAGAGAGAGGGGAAAAGGTACAGAGAGTAAGTAGCATAGATGGTAGGTAGAAAATAGACAGGGGAGGGAGGGTAAGAATAGTATGGGAAAGGTAGAAGTCAAAGAACTTATAAGTATGATACATGGACATGAACTAAGTGGGAGAATGTGGGTGGAAGTGGGTGTGTAGCGTGGAGGGGAATGAAGGGGGAAAATGGGACAACTGTATTAGCAAACTCACAGTTATTAACCACCACAAGGACTGGAAAAGTGACTGGTGTGTAAATCAGGAGATCTGGGTGCTAGTTTCAGTTTTGCTAACTTGTACAAACAAGCAGTTCTCTGGGCTTCCATTTCCTGCCCTCACCCTGTAAAATTAGGGTGTTGGCCTAAATAATCTATAAGGACGCTCTGGTTTTGGGTTATAATACAAGAAATGTTTTTTGAGTGTAGACTCTCCAATTTTAAATTTTTATGAAAATCATTCAATCTTGCATATATCTGTAAAAATCATTACTATTTTGGTAGCATAAGAAAAAGATAATTTGATACCAAGAATTATAGTAAATATGTACACATATAATCATTAGGTTAACATTGTATATTAATATATAACTCAACATTAACTTTTTGGGTGTGATCTCTTAGTTAATTTTGAGAGTAAACTTCACTGAATTTAAAAATCATTTTATTTTATAATATGTGACATTATATTAATGTCAGTTTAGCCAGCAAACTCTTTAATTCACATTATATATTTTTATCTCTTTATGTTTACAAAAGAAAAAAACTCTACTAGAATAAAAGCAGAATACATAAATTGAACTCACATCATTCTGTGATTAAAGAAATATAACTTAATTTTTTGACTTTCCACAGTTTTACTTGTAAGCTAAGTTTTGTTTATCTACTTTAATAACAACCAGACTGAGGAAACAGTGTGCTGAAGCATCGAAGAGCATGAACTCTAGCCAGATGGCCTAGTTTGAAATCTCAGCTCTACCAACTTCCTAGGGCTGTAACTTTGATCTTATTTACCTCTTTTATAGAATAGAATAGTAGTAGGGTGTTGTACAGGTCAAGTGCCTTATTACAAGTTAATACATGTGAAGTACTTAGAACAGAGCTTTTACATAATAAATATTCAATAAATATTTGCCACTGTAGTCATATAATGTCTGTTAAAATTGGTATCAAAATGTTCTTCATAATAATATAATGGAAACGACACACGTGCACCAACAGAGACTAGGTTTAAAAAATGTGGTGTACATCCATATATTGGAATATATTTTGGCAATAAAATGGAATGAAATACTAATATATGCTACAATGCTGGTGAACCTTGAACATACTGTGCTAAGTAAAAGAACCCAGACAAACACACACACACACACACACCTAATACCATTTATATGAAATTTCGGAATAAGCAAATCTATAGAGATAGAAAGTAGATTAGTGGTTGCTCAAAACCAGGAAGTTTGAGGAAAAATGAAGGGTGACTGCTACAGGGTAAGGATTTCTTTGTGGAGGATGACAATATTCTAAAATTGACTGTGGCAACAGTTGCACAACTCTGTGAACATACACTGCACCCCTCAAAAAAAGGGAAAGAGAAAAGCAAAACCCCAATGAACTGTACTCTTTAAATGAGTAAATTTTATGGTATATGAATTATATCTCAATAAGACCAATGCAAAAATAAATAAACAAAGATAAAAATGCCTAGCAAAATATTTGACAAGTACTAGATACTTTGTCAATAAATACTTTCTTTATTTGTCTTTAAAGTAACTAATGTGCCTTTCAAAATCCACTGACAGACCTGAAGTAAATTGTAAGGGATTGAGCAGATTCAGTTAGACTACCAGAAAATACATGTGTATTAGCAGTCAACAGATTCAGAATAGAAGTTCCCATCTTCTTGTCTAGCTACCTTTATTTTTTTTAATTTTATTTACTTTTAGAGAGAGGGGAAGAGAGGGAGAAAGAAAGGGAGAGAAACACCAATGTGTGGTTGCTCTTACACCCCCTACTGGGGACCTGGCCCACAACCCAAGCATGTGTCCTAAGAACTGAACTGGTGACCCTTTGGTTTGCAGGCTGGCACTCAGTCCCCTGAGCCATACTAGCCAGTACACTACTTTTACTGATACGATAGAAACTGTCCCTTTTACAACTTTCTGTGAAATATATTTTTAAAAAAAAACAGGATGGACCTTCTAGGATTCCTTATAATATTAACTAAAATTTAATATGTAATCTAAATTTTGGTGTCTTAAATGAGGTTTCTAGTATGAAGCATGTTTAAGAAAACAAGCAGAAAATCCTGCATATGAAGTATGAGGAAACTGTTTAGCAGATGTTTACTGACAATGTCCCTCAGCAAACTGCTATTTATGAAAAAAATTTAAGTAATGTCAGTTGCATAGTCCCTCTTTTTGCTAAAGAACAAAATTATTATATTGCACAGTAAAGTGTTTAGTGTTACAAATCCATGTATTATAAAGCTTACCTTGAAAAAATATTCAATATCAGTTATATGAGCAATATATATATCAAGTATAATCAAAACACATTCTAAGACTTTTGTCTTTTCAATTAAAAAAATCATGTTTTTGTTTACTTGAGTCTTATATTTGTGATGTTTAGTTAGAGAAGGAACTTTTTGTACCTGATTTTTAAATTTAGACCTGCTTATTGGCATAAGTGAGCAGACATATCCTGTGGTCTTAAGGCATAAACTAACTAGACCCCCCATTTAGAAGCGGTAGCATACAAGTGATGTGAAGCCAGATGAGAACACAGAATAAAAGCAATTTTTCCAAGTAGTCTTTGCTGATACTCACGGGCCCCTTACACATGTAAATCACTACATTCATTCAATCTCTCATTTAGTAAATATTTATATTTTCCTTGGGTCAAGCAGTGAATCTACAAACATCTTGTTTTCACGCAACTTATCTTCTAGTGCTGAAACTGAGACAATAAAAGAAATAACAAAATAAAAGTATATTAAGATGTAGTAAGTTCTTTAGAAAAAACACAGCTAAGTAGGTGGAAGAGGTCCCAATTTTAAATAGCATGATCAAGGTAAGTCTCTCTGAGAATGACAATTAATCAAGAACTAGACGGAGCTGAAAACAAAAATGATCCATGAGCATATTTAGGAGCAGAGAATTCCAAGAAGAAACAACAAATGCAAAGGTCATGAGATGGGTCTGTTTGAGGAGCATCAGTAGGTATAGCTCAAAGGGGAGAGGTGATATTTTGATATAACAAATACATATTTGGTCTTCCTCCCCAGTTCCTGGCATAGAGCTTTCAAAACCCCTGAATTTCCTGAGTGATAAAAGTGAGAGGAGCATCTTTTATTATTCATAATAAGCCCCTTTCAACCATAGCTGAGTATATGTTGATGAGGTAACTGTTGATGAGCCCTTACAGTAGCTCAGGATGGGGCTGGTTGCCAAGGGAAGCAACCACGGGATTGGAGAATTGGAATCTTCAGCCCATCTCTGACCTCTGGGGAGGAGAGAAGGATGCTGGGATTGAGTTAAGCACCAATGGCCAATGACCTAAACCAACATACCTATGTAATGGAGCTTCCATAGAAGCCCTATATGGAAAGCGAGAGAGCTTCAGAGTTGCTGAATGCATTCTTGTGCCAGGAAGAGGGAGCACTCCAAACTACACAGTGACAGAAGCTCCTGCACTAGGAGCTTTCCAGATCTTGCTCCATGTACCTCTTTCATCTGGCTGTTCATTTGTACCCTTTACACTACATCAGTAATTGGGCCACTATAGCAGATCATCAAACCTGAGGAGGGGTTCCTGGGAACTTCCAATTTGCAGCCAGGTTGGACAGAAGTATGGGTAATGCGGAGACCCGCAACTTGTAACTGGTATCTGAAATAGCAAGCAGTCTTGTGGGAGTATACCTTTAACCTGTGGGGGAGAGGTCTGTGCTGAGTAGTTAATGTCAGAATCAAAGTAAATTATAAAACACCCATCTGGTGTCCACTGGGAACTGGAGAATTGTCTGGTAAAGAAAACTCACATTTTTAGTGTCAGAGTGTTTTGAGAAGTTTCCCTGTAGCAGAGTAATAAAAGGTGACATTAAAGAAAGGAGGGGCTATATCTGCCTTGTAGGGCCTTTTAGGGCATCATAGGGACTTTGGTCTTTACTCAGATTAACATGGGGATCCATTAGAGGATTTCTGAGCAATGAAATGATGTAATTTAACTTACATTTGTAAAGGGCAAGTCTAGCTTCTGTGTGGAACACACTGTAGGGAGGCAAGGGAGAACACAGGGAGATCAGCTAAGAGGCTATTACAATACAGACAAGAGAGATTGCTGGCTTGGACCCACTCGGTGGCAACGGCACTCTTAAACTGGATAATTTGAGTAGAATTAAATAAACTATTTACAAAGACATACGGCAAGATTTAAGGAAAACAACAAGGGAGAGTGATACACCCAGGAGACAGTTAAAGGATGAAGCTATTATAGTGCCCAGGCCTGAAGGGTAAGAGGAGATCCGATTCCTGGGACCTGGAGAATGGAGCTGTGTGGCTCCAGATGGTCACAGAAGTATCAACACCAACCTGCAGCAATCTGGACAGAAAAGACTGAAGGGGAGGAGAGGACATCAACCTCACTCTGCTGTAACTGTCACTAGTGCCTCTCTTGGGTCAAAGCCAACTAGAAGTCAAAGAGGAAGGGAACTCCCTATGCAGTCCCGAAGAGCTGGGCTCTCAGAACAGGGTGAGTTTAGACGGCATAGAAAGGGGCAGAGGAGAAATCTGTCCCGTAGTGAGGAAGCAGGTTGATTTCAAGGCTTGTGACCTGAGCCCCTAGAAGGACAGAACTACCATTGACTGAGATGAGGAGGAATTTAGGTGCAGTACTCTGGGAAAGAAAATCAAGGTTCCATTTTAGTATGTTAAATGTAAGTGTTCAAGTAGAAGCGTACGTACACCAAAAAAACTGAATATATAAGTCTGGAGCTCAAAAAGGTCTGGGCTGGAAATAAAAATATTAACCCTAGTTGTCATGGATTTGAGGTACCAGAGAAAATCTGACAATGATCTATTCATGCAAATGATTCTTTCTTCTAAAGATAATCCTTTGATTACTCTGAGGGGAAAAAAGCTATATAATGTTTTAATCAATTCTCTTCAACATACTCAAAAGCATGAGCTAAAAAAAGTTATAATTATCTGTGTATGCTGTTATAGACTGTGAGAGTTTTATGAGTAGAGACCATTTGTTGGTGATCTTTGTATTCCCAATACCCAGTTATAAATGCCTCTCAAAAAATGCTTTGGAGATGAGCAGAATGAACGAAAATATAAATGCATGAAAATAGGGTTGGGATTTGTAAGTTGTCTCCAAGGTGCTATCTGCAATGCCACATTAATGAGAGAAGTTTTATCTTTACAAAAAGAACCTTTTCCAATTGATTGTCTGAAGACTCCGATTTCCTCTCATTCTGTGACAGGAAGTCAAGAAGAGGCCCTGAGTCACACTTCCAACGAAGGACACTAGGCAATTTTGAAAGCTTCTGTTGGTAAAGCAAAGAGCAAGCACCATAGACAGTCTGAGAAAAGCTGGTGGCTCTAACAACAGATGGTAACAAGTCACCTTTACCTACTCATTTCCTGTGCCCCTGAAGCAGAGCCTGCTTTTATTTTTTTAGTATTTATATTATAATACATTTAGTGTTTATCATTTCAATACCTGTTTTTACATTACTACTACACATCAGCATCTGAGAAAATATCTCTCAAAAATATCTACGGTATTTTTACATGTTTTCAGGTATACAAAATGCATCATGTATTAAATATATAATTTTGTGTCTTTTTTCATTTAATGCCATGCTTTTAAATTCATACATGTTGCTATACTAGCTGCTTATTTAATTTTTTAATTATTTATTTATTTTTAGACAGAGGGGAAGGGAGGGAGAAAGAGAAAGAGAAACATCAGTGCGGGAGATATATGGATCAGTTGCCTCTCACACTCCCCCTTCTAAGGACCTGGCCTGCAACCCAGGCATGTGCCCTGACTGGGAATCAAACCAGTGACATTTCACTTCACAGACTGGCGCTCAATCCACTGAGTCACACCAGCCAGGGCATAGCTGTTTATTTTTATTGCTATTGTAAACAATACTACAGTGAACATTCTTGTACATGTGTAAGAGTTTCTTCATAGAGTATGTGTATCTTTAACGTTGATAAATAAAGCTAAGCTGTTTTCAGAGTAGTTGCATAAATTTATACTCCTACAAGAAGTTTGTGAGAATCCCAGCTTCTCGCACTTAATTTTTGTCAATCTGATAGGTGTAAAATAGTATCTTATTATTGCTTTCATTTCTATTTCCCCAATATTCATGTATCTTCTTCTGTAAATTGCCCATCTAATTTTGAGCCAGTGTTGATTCAACAAGCTATGTCTGCCACGTGTGTTTTGCTTCCATACCAGTGGCCAGGTCTGTTCAAATAGCTTCACACCAAAGTCAGAAAGCAGTTAACTTTGAACAAAGGGATCTGGATTTTCCTCTAGAAGCCACAAAATTTAGTGGTGGTGACTCTCAGGGGTGTGGGTTTTGAACATCAGAGAAAAATGTCAGATATTAACATAAATGCAAATGGTTCTCTCTCTTTCTCTGGGAGTTTCATTTACTGTGAAGTGGGAAAACACCCTAATATTTGACTCCATTTTCCTTAGTATGTCTTCTAATCTCTCTCTCTGTCTCTCCCTGTGTGTTTTTGTCTCTCTCTGACACATACTAATACACACAAAATCTGTATTAAATATACAATGAAAACTCCATACCCTGTATTAAATACAATGAAAAAACAGCACTCAAAATATGAAATGGCCTTATTCACAGTTTGGTAAAAGATAGAAGGATCAATTTTCCTACCAGCTGTCAATGGAGATGAGAAAATTTCAAGTAACCCACGAAAGCTTCACCAAGCACATAGTATTCATGTGAAAAAAATATATTTTAATATAATTTCATCAGTTTTATATATAAGTTATGATTCATTTTGATATGGATAGATTTTGATAGATCTTCCTCAGTGGAAAAAAACCTCTACATTTATTGCAACAATATACAGATCAGTTAAAATCATGAACACCAATTTCAAGACTAATTTCATATAATACAATTCTTCCATTAAAATTGTGTTTTCAGATATCTCACTGAAATTTGTCATATGTTTCATTATAGGTACTTGTAGATTCTACATTTTGACAGCATTAGAACTCTCCAAAAGGCTTAGCCTTACATGACTATCATAATATAGAACATTTTCCAATAGAGTTTTCCACGATAATGGAAATGTTCTATATATTTGCTGTTCAATATGGTAGCCACTAGCCACATGTGGTACTAACCATTTGAAATACGGCTTCTATGACTGAGAAACTGAATTTTAATTTTAGTTAATTTAAATTATTTTGCATTAACTAAATAGGCCCATGTGGTAGATTGCTTCTGTATTGAGCAACACAGATTTACTCTAATCTAGAAAGACACCCCTTTTATCTAGCCATAAACATTGGTCTCTGACCATGCTAAGCAGATAGCCAGTACTGGACAATCCCTGTTCGGCGATGAGAAGTCACAACACTCCCCTCTCAGCACCATTTGTGGTCTGTTTCTCTCCGCCTGTCTGTACTGAATTACTGGGCACCTGTGTCTCATGTCCTGGCTCTCATTTTCAGCAGAGGTTGTATCTGACTCTTGTTTTCTAACCTGTAGGTGTTTGCATACCTGCTTTTGTGTGCTTCATGCTTCTAACTTGTGTTCTTGGGCCTCTCTACCTGATCACTCAGGGTGACTCAGAGACGTCAATGGCCATTCTCTCCCCACTCCTGTGCTGCCATGTGGATTGGCTGATAACCTCTGTTTCCCCCAAGGGGACCCAGTATCCACATCCCCTTTCGTGACTGTAGCGAGACCCAGGGGTTCTGTCTAATCCATGGTTTCCAATACACTTCTGAGTCTAATTTCTCTTGGCTTTTCCCTTAACAAATGAAACCTTTTAAAGGAAAAAATGGTTTAAAATAATTTGGTGACTTATTCCTCAAAATAAGTGTCCTCTGTTTACCCCCAAATTCAAAATACTTGTTATTCCATGAGTATCAGCTATTTCATTTTCCTGATGAGCAAGTGAGAATAAAGCTGATTTCTAAAATCTTTCCAGAGATACCAGAAAATTGTAGTATGAATTGACAGATTTTTAAACAAATAATTAATAGATGCCAGTGTGAGTTATGGGTTATAGGCATAGTATAAGGGGTCATTGTAAGAGAAAGATGACAATCTTTCCTTAACTATTTCTCATAGCTTTAATTTAATAATTAACTACAGTACGATTTTTTATTAAAATTCTATTCATGGTTCATAAGTTTTTGCGGTGAACACAGAAATAATATATGCCACTACACTAGAAATGTAAGGGTCCTCATAAAGTAGCCAGCATCCAGAGTTTCCAAAGTTTATGTTTTATAATTACTCTTATAATATCTCTAGGCATTCTGTTAACTGTCTAATAATGAGAGATGATTCACTGTCACATTTTGGATCAGGTAATCCTAGAAAGCCAGAATAATATGAAATAATCATTGACGGGAAATTAGATAAGGTCCTCGAACCTGAACATTTTTAAATTAATAGAAAGAAGAAAATTTACAGTGGCAGAATTTGAAAAGAAAAGCAATAAGTATTAAAATGTGAAAAAGACCACGCAAATCTCAAAAAAGTAAACTTCACGGTTAAGTGTATGACATTCTGATAGGGAGAATGGTAAGCACTGTTTCCATTGCTTTTCTGTCTGTCTAGCTCAAAGAGCAGAGCTTGGCAAATGCATGAGGACCTGTGTCCCAGTAATGACAGGAACAGACGTTAGCACGTCTTGGTGGAAAGAGTGTGAATTTTAGCATCATAGAGTCCTCAATTCAAATCCTGAATTGGCCATTATTATCTTGGTGTCTTCAGAAACTTATTTTATTTTCCTGAGCTTCTCTGTTCACTCTTTTGGGAAAGAATAAGAATGATGCCCACCTCCTGGGATTTGGTTTGAGTATTAAGTGAGAGAAAATACACAAAAGCGCTGTGACACAGTATTTGCCCAATAAATGTTAGTTCTTGCTTTTCTCAGCACCTTCTCATGCTTCTCTGTGGGTCTTTAAAAATGGGAATCTCTCGTGTCTAAGTGGTAGAAAATATGAAATTTGGTAATACCCAAATAGCCTAATGCAATGATGGACAAATAATGGCACTCACAAACAATACGTGAATTTATTGAGATTCTACAAATGCATTCCTTCTTAAAAGCAGAGAAATGTATTAGATGAACTCTAAAGATCTTTTTCTGGCTTTGAAATTAACATGCTAAGAAAACTTTTCTCAGTTATCAACCACAATAAGAATCAGTTGATAATAATGAGGGAAAGGGAATTTTTTCCTGGTCCTACCTCTAGTGTTTCTTTATGAAATACAATAGAGACAATCTCCTCAGAGCCCTTCCTGGAATGTTAAGCAAACTCTTTCTTCAAGACAAAAAAAGTCCCATTTCCTTTAGCATTTAATGGCATCTCATTCATCACATCTTACTCATTTCTTTCTTCACCACTACTTCTGATTCCATCTCCAATAAACCTTTGTAAATATTTAAAAGATAGCCCAGGTACAGAGTACACCATGTCAGGTAGTGGCGATCCCCTTCTCCTCTTCCTGATGGCAAAACTGAATAACACGTAGGGAGAGACTTGAGACTCAAGGAACAATTACTCCAGTGAAATGCTCTTTGGTGTCCGCCTGGGAGGGCAACCCTAAACTGTGAAGGTTAGAGGAGAGCCATCGTGCTTTGAGGCGAATGCCTACTGGCACTAAACTATGGCCAGGAAAATAAAAGAGCTCCTTTCAGTGACTAGTTAACAAGAAATTTAGGACTCTCAATGGATGTGAAGGCCTGTGTTTAAGCAAAACCACAGAATGGTCGTGCCCATTTCATTTTCTTCAGCTTTCTTAATAAACGTCTATTTATGCTTCCTTGATGTTACCAACTTAAACCTCAGGGTCTTGGTATGTTTTCCCACATTGCTGCACGGAAAACCTCCTAGCCATATAGATTTATGTAAAGCACTCTTTGTATACATCACTGTCTCTTGAAATCCTCCCGCCAGAGCACAACAAATGGGTACTTCAACAGTTGAAGTGGTTTTACTAACGTGAATAAAAATGTATTCTTGTGTCCAGATAAAACTACAGTTTCTTCACAAATAGCTGTGTAAGTTGGAAATTACCACACATAAAATTCAAAGTAGTAAAAACCTAACTGTTTATTATATATATATGTATGTATACAAATACTTTGAAATTTAAAAATAAGTTTAAATATTCATTTAAAAGATATGATTATAAGCCAATTTTAGAAATGTCTTTCATTTGTAAAGATCCATAACTGTCTGTCTTCTATGGTAACTCTTCTATAAATAACCACACATCTCTAACAAATCTTAAAATCAGGCTGCTCTTAATAGAACACTGACATTTTTCTTCAACAGTCTCTATTTCTGAGTCTATTTGAGAAGTTGGTCAAAGACAGGAGCCATGTGCGCATGTGTGGCTTTGATTCCGACTACACTCCTGCCCTAATTCTTGTGGCTTGGACCCATTCCAGGTGCTCTGCCTCCCTCTGTGGTTTATATTTGAGATCCCCTCTCCTGATTCACTGGGTTCTCCTGATTGACAAACAGATTTAAACATGGAAACAGTTACCTGCATGTAATTGGCTCCTACCAGCTGCACCGCCATAGCACTTCTAAACCATGGTGCAGGGACCTCTTAGAGAAACTTCATTTTCAGTTCAGGTGTGAGTTTGTGTGCATGTGTTGGGAACTGGGGGTGAGGTGGGTCAGTGTGTGTTTGGTTTGCTTTGCTTGTGTTTTGTGTTTGATTGTTTGATTCTTACCATTTGGAAGTCTTTATTGTTCACCAAGATATTCAGTAACTTTGGTGTACTCATGATGTATACATTTAATAAACTAAAATTTATATTCTTATTTTTATACCCTCAGATTAAATTTAAATAAAAACACACTGCATTTTAACTACCTAGTATGCAGTATATTTTTCCTTTTTATTGAATTTATTGTGGTGACATTGGTTAACATAATTATTGGGTTTTAACTTTCTGAACTGATAGGCCTTTTAATTGAATTTAGAGTAGTCTTTAAAAAAAAGAGGGTCACTTTTTAATTTTTTTGCTAATTTAATGTGAAGAGCTGTACTACTTTATTAGTAGATTAAAATGTTAGACTAGAAGTAATAAACAATTATTACATTTTTAGTAGTTTGTCTCATAATGTCTATTGAAGTATGTGAACTATATCAAACTCGTTACAATACAAGCTACCACTTACACATTACAAACAATTGCAACTCCCTCAACACATCAGAATAAGAGATTAGGACTTTGCATTTTAAAATTCCTGTAGAAATCAAATGTATTTTAAGTATCAGCTCTGATTATTTAATCAAACAACTTGCATTTTGCCCTGGCTAATTTTGAAGACTGATAATATTTTACTCATAAAAATAATTGCGCACCTGTTGTGATGGAAGCCTAGTTAAACAAATGTTAATAGGAATGTAACTCTGCGTAAAGCATAAGAACACAAGTCTCTCATTACTATTACATGAAGAAACATATTTTTAAAGCCATGGAAGCAATCTCATTTCAAACCTCATCTCTTCCATAGCCCTAGAGAGGTATTTAAGAGTATTATTAAAACATGTACAACAAATAGTTGGATATTAACTTGAAAGGGAACACCAGATGATGTCTACCAAACAAAATGGATATGGAGTTCCTCCTTCCATTTAATGGCAGTTTCTTCTGCCTTATTCTATTCCCTGAACAAACCATCTTAACGGTACTGAATCATTTCTGTGAAACGTGTACTTTTCTTAGCAGCTTATGATCAAAGGAAAAAATAAAATGCAGGCCTGCAAAGATGTACCCGTCATGCACTCTTCTTTTCCCAGACCCTTTCAGCATTAGAGATAGTTTTCAGTACTCAAATTCTCTGAGCTTTAAAAGAATGCTAGGCACCCATGGGAGAGAGGACTCAGACCTTTCCTTTGTGGCTTCTACCACTTTGTACAGACTTTCTAAGAGCTACCATCTTGTGTCTATTCAGTCCATTTCCAGGTGTAACCAACTCTTCAATACTGAAAAGGGGCTTGAAGAAAAGTAATCTGTCTGAAGTTAAACTAGCTAAATATTGAGCTCAATTACACACATCTCTCATTGACTTTGGTAAGACTGTAGCCTTGCAATTGGCCTGGCCTCTTTAAGATTATATTTTAAAGTAATTTTACTCAAAATTACTTAAACTTTTGAACCCTATCCTTTAAAATGCTGGGTTCATTCTAATTTCATTTTGGTTAGTGTAATACAAGTTTACAAGCAGAGTTCAAAAAATGTGTATATTTTTAAAATGACCTAAATTCTCCATAATTCTTTTTTTCAATAGTTTAATGCAGACATCTGAATTAAAGAGGAATCACAAATAAACGGAATAATTGCATCAAATTTCCTCAGTGCATTAAATATGCACTCAGTACTAATTATCAACAGTAGCAACACATTTAAAAATGTAGAGAATAATGTACAATTTATGCCTATTTCAAGAGTCTTATTCATAAAAACATCATTTGGATGAAAATACACACATTTTATTAAGTGGTTAGCCTTGCAATTTTTTTTTTTAATTCAGACAAATGACCTAAATAGTAAGCATGTGGGAGGGCCAGTACTATGGGCCAGTTCTTAATGTGACATACACGCCCCATGAGAGCGGGTTAGGAGCTGACTGTAGAGTAATAGAACACCCAGGGCACGCCCTGGCACCTAAGGTGCGAGGCACAGAACATTCCTGGGCCTATAAACAGCACTGGGATTAATTACTATCCCACACGCTTTTCTTCCAAGAATCAACTATATATAAATATTACACAAAAGTATATTTTTAAATTACATACATAATTCAAACAAAAAAAGACTAAAGTGAGATAGAGCAAATTAATAATGGTCCATAAAAATTTTAAATTCTTGGTACTATCTTAAGTTTGTTAAATTTTATGTATGATTTCCAATTATAAAATGATAAATGCATATGTATTAAGTTCTCATATATTATAAATGTTACACTAATAAAAATTCACAGCAACCATATGTCCAGAAATGTTACATGTGAGAATCCTATTTCAATAGCAATATTTCTAAGTTTCATGTACCACTATAATAAAATGCCACAACCAGAATTATATGAAAAAACTCTTAAAGTTTTGGGTAAGATAACTTGATTTGTACTTAAAGAAAGAAATTTAAAAATACTACAAGGGCTTGGAAGGCATATGATAGCTAAACCATCTGTGATAATCAAATGAGAATGAAGCTGACTAGGCCAGCATTCATCAGGCCTAGCCCACAGGAAAAATGTAAACTCTCAAAAAATTGAATTCCCTCTTTGGTTGAGCATGGGTGACAATACTGATTTCCTGGTTTGCTATAACTTCTGTTCCAATTTATACATATCCAACCCTTGCCTATGAATACTCTGCAACGAAGGTAATGGGTTGTTCAAGGTCCTTATGGCATATAAGCAGATGCTCTCGTCCCTGCTCCTCCTGGCAAACTATTAGTTACTGAGAAACTATTTTCTCAGTCACTTCACAGTCATTGACAATAATCCTGACATGCACAATTTTTTTCCACTTTACAGGTTATAAAGTTGAAAGTAATATTGGTTAAATAAATTACTCAGTTCATATCATGGTTCAAACCCACATCTGATCAACTCTATGCCCCATGTTTATCATGCCACAATTCCAGTTCCAGGGAAGAAAATAACCAACTTTAAGCCAATAACTTCACTCTTCACTCTTCTTTAAGCCAGGAGTCTTCATAGACTCTTTGGTCGTTTGAATGTGACTAATTTCCTTTGTAGTTATTACTGACTAGTTAATTTATTGTCAAGGTAATTACGTCCTGGTCTATTTTAAGGTCCATCTCATAGGTTCCCCAAGTGTAGTTCACGGACCCCTGGGAGTCACAGGGACTCTTCAAGGTGTCCCTGAGGTCAGTTCCGTTTCCATAACGATACTGAGGCACTAGCTGCACGCTACAGTGTTGACATTTGCACTGATGAATCAAAGGTGAGTGAACCCAGTCATTTCAAGAAAAACAATCGATATCATTGGTTAAAATAATATAATCAGAACTTACAAGGAAAAATTAGAATTTTGGAAAACTGCCATTTGAGCATGACACTTTTAAAATACTTAAAAGATTTTTCTGATAAGATAGCTGGTGACAATAATAAATGTAATTTTTGATGCTTATAATGAAAGGTGTCAACAGAAGTTCTACAGAATTCAGTAAATAATATAATCTAAAAGACCAGTGCACGATGTTACAAAACCATACATGGGATAAAAGATTCATTTAAAGTTTAAGTTGGACCAATGGATTTTAGAGTAAAAGTATTAAAAGTTAATTAATGTGGTTTCAGAACCTACACTGGACTTGACCTTTAAGAAACTACACCCATGAAATTTAGCTTATTATCAAAGAAGAATGTTTATATTATCTGGAAAGGCTGTAAGATATATTTCTTTTTTAACAATACATATCACCCTGGCTGGTGTAGCTCAATGGATTGAGCACGGGCTTGTGAACCAGACAATCGCAGTTCGATTCCCAGTCAGGGCACATGCCGGGGTTGCAGGCCGGTTCCCTGCAGGCCAATTCCCAGCAGGGGAAGCACAAAGGCAACCATACATTGATGTTTCTCTCCCTCTCTCCTTCCCTTCCCCTCTAAAGATAAATAAATTTTTAAAAAATCTTAAAATTATAAAAACAAACAAACAAACAAACAAAAACAATACATATCAATATTGAGCCAGATTTTCTTCAGGTGCTTAAATCAAAATGTATCACAACAGACTGAAGCAGGTCATAAGAGAGTCCAGTTGTCTTCCATTAAACCTCACATTAAAAAGATTTGCAAAAATGTAAAACAATGCCACTCGTCTCACAAAATTATTTTTACTTTAGAAAATATAGTTGTTTTTCATCAAATTGATTTTTATGTAAATAGATAGTGGGTTTAATACTATAAATTTTAAGCAAATTAATAAATATTTTTTTAATTTCTAACACAGTAACTATTAAACATAATTCCCACGAGCAAAAGATTTTAAGAGTCCTCCAAACATTTTAGGAGTCCTGAGATCAAAAAGCTTGAGAAATGCCGTTTTTTATCCTACCAGTGAACATCTGCTGTTCCAAACACTGAGCCGTGTATAACGGCGATGACAGGTCCCGCCTGCCGCCTACTTCCACGGCACTGGCCGGCTCCCTGCTCCGAGATGCCCCAGCACTGCTTACTCTCTGTCTAATTCTCTCTACAGAGTTCAGAAGCTAACTGGGTAGTGTTACCCCTTTTCTTTTGTACAAATAAGGAAACGAATACCTTTTTTTGTTGAAGACTAACTTTCCATGTCATTTTTAACCAGTTTTTCTAATTGAAAAACAAAACAAAACAGTGCATACACATCGTTTTAAAAGAAAATACAGTACAAACTATAAAGTACAAAACTTAAAAATCACCCCCTGTCCCATAATCTTCATTTCCCAGTGCAGAGTCAGCCTCTGTTAACGTTTTATTAAAAATCCACCCAACAATTTTCTGCTTTTGTATAACTATCTATACAAACGGGAATATATATGTGTGTGTGTGTGTATACTGTCTTCAGTTTTATTTAGTCACTCTTAATAATTCCAGAGACATTACTACTATTAAGGAAACCAATAGTTCAGGTGATATGAAGAAGCTATGATAAGTCTTTGAATCAGTGACCCACTTCTACCAATATAATGAATGCAGAGTAAGTCAGATTTAAGTTTATGTCCTGTGAGGTATATTTGCTTAACACTCAGCTTTGGTTATTCCTTTATTGAGATAAAATGCTACTAAAAATGAGACTAAATTTACCACCCAAAATGTTGTGGAATCAGCATTCCAAGTTATGGGAGAAATTTCTTTCCATTTGCCCCAAAACATTTAACTCCCAGATTCCTACTGTCCTGCTGTTACCCTGTCATCTCCTACCTTACTATGTATGGGTTCTCCTCCAGTCTACAGGTGGGAGGGAGGGAGGGAGGGATGAATGGATGAACAAGCTATGGATAGATGTCAAAGGCTATTTTCAGTTCTGGGTTTGCACACTAATACTGAAATAAAAATAATTTGCATTCAAAGAATATGAGCTACTTGGATAGAACACGGTTCCACCATCAGCCGAATCTAACACAGGCCATTAAAGCTCCAGTGTGTTTTCCCTAATCCACACAGGAGGGTTGCACATGTCCTACTAGCTGCCATTTCCTGGTAAGCAATCTGAATGGCTTCCAGGAAATTGCTAATGGCCCTCATTTTACTTAAAATCTAGGCTGCAATTAGTAATAGTTTTCTTCCCCATGCTGGTTACAATGTTTATTTTCATCACAGCAATCAGCAAGAAAAGAGTAAAATGTCTTGTTTTTGCATTATATCAAAATGTATTCTCTTTATCTAGATATGTCACCAAATAGACTAATACATATTTAATGTAATCATAATTGTGTAAGAATACTTTGGATCTTTTTTACTTCTGACCAATTTTGCCTCCTTTCCTACTCTGGGCTGTAGCTATTGCTAAAATTAGCCTTTTAAAAATGAAATCAATAGAAGTATTTTATAATTGGTGACTATACACTTAAGAACATTTTATAATTGAAAATTTTGAAACCAGATATAATTTTAAAGTAAAGTGTTATGTTTTTAATTATAATAATTGACTATTTAAAAAGAAGTTTCAGAGTCTTATTCAATGAATTTAAAATATGATTATGTGGTCAATGTAATAATAACAAAGAACAATTTTAGTCAGTGTTATATTTATAACGAGAACCTATTATTAAACTTCAGTATTTTTTTTATGTAAACATTGATTTCACTAATTAAAGTCCAACTGATCTTTTCCCCAACATATTGATTTCTTTTAATCCCAACAGTTAACAATGATTCTAATGTATCATAATACTTTGGACCTTAATCATATAATAATTTTTGCCAGTAGCTTTTGTTTGAATTTTAATTAAGAAATCCATGTGTCTCTGAACCCAAGTGGGGGAGGTTTCAATTGCTTGTATGTATATCATACAGACTTCAAAAGAAGTAAAAGATGTTTATAACAGAAAGTACAAAGGAGAGCTTGGAAATGTCTACATTCATGCAAAGTGGTATAATTTTAAAACTATGGATGGGTGTTGCTGTGTTATAATGCTTGTATATTTACAAAACTAGCTGCAGTATGCATTTGCTGTTAGCAAAATGAGCTCGTGGACTCCGCAATAATTACAACTGACTACAAAACAACCAAAAAAAAAACTATGTAAAATGGGATAAACATACTATCTGAGGGGAATTTTGTTTCCACCTTAATAATTTACTATGTAATGTACGGCAGTAACTTCTCTGGATATTGGGGTCCCTATATAGAAAATAAGTTGGATTACATAATATGCAATGCCCTTTCAGCTCTAATTTTTTTATATTCTATGATTCTAGATATACTCTGAAGTTCTACAATTATACAGATTTCTACCGAAAATAATGACACCACTACATTATTTTATATAAACAGAGAAGTAAGAAAACAACACGTACTCTCAGTCTATTTCACAAGATGGTTTCTAGAGCAATCTAACATTTGTCTTAGAAATAACAATTTAAAATTTTCAAAATACATGAATTCTACACATTGATAGATTACTGTTTCACCCATTTTCCTGATGAGACAGAAAGAATCACTAGGTATATGAACTTTGCTGATTTTATTGGAGTTGAAAAGCGGCAAATGATTTGCTTCCAAACATTTCCAGATTTTTTTAAGTTCTCTCAGATGAACAAATTGCTGTAAATTTTTAAAGAGAAATTCAAGAAAAACTCATTTATAAATGAATATGGAAAGTGTATAGCCATAGCTCTTAGAAAGCCACTCTAGTCCTACTATGATTGCCTACAACAGAAGACACCAGTAACTATGATTTACTCTTCCTAAAAAACTGAGCATTCTGTAGAAAGGGCAACATATGCAAGAAGCAATCAGAGTCCTTAGATACAATTTAAGGCCCTTACTATAAAAGTAAATAAACTGGGGGAAAGAATTGGCATTTAAGGTAGTAACTTGTGACACAGAACACTAGTTCCCCGGGAATGCTGTTAGATCCGTTCTGACCCTTTGCTGATAACAACACTGCTTAACTTACTTCAAGAATAACCTAAACTATTTGATCTTCAAAGATCTATCATGCAATGAAAAAAAACATGCTTTTGTGTGCCTGTACTCTCATCCACAGATTTATGTTTGCAATCAAAACTCAAAATGAAACCAGGCTCTCAGTGGCACACAGTAGCAATATTATAATAAATTCACATTTTAATGTAGTATTTGTGCCAACCACAACTGCAGTGAGCTTGTACTATTTTATGCAACATAGTTCCTAATTTTACTTCTCTTAGTAACAACACTAATGAAGTAATAGGAAGCAATACTTAAGAACATTTAGGCTCTAGAACAAACCTCTCAGACATGTTAGTTGAATAAGTATGTAAGTAATTGTGTTTCAACAGTGGCTTTGAAACACATTGGAAATCAATTATAGAATTTTTCCATTTAAAAGCATTTTCTCAATTACTCATTTTCACCTATCGGAGACTGTCATTTTTCTAAGCTGGAGGAGAGTATACCTACAGCACATCTACCTTAATCACGAAATGTAAATATTGAAATGATTAATCACAAATGACCAAGGAAGGAAAACACTATTTTTCTTATTTGGTTCATATCACATAATTATTTTTGTCTCTCTGATCATCTGTGTGTTTGACAAACACGAGCACAAACAGTTTGTGCTAACTCAAACAACCACCATTCCTGTTTCTCTGGCACACTGCCCAGGGAGGCGCCCTCACCCCGCGGAGGAGAGGCCAGCCACAGCATCCAGGGGCGTGATTGCAGAAACGTAAGGCTGGCTAAGATTCTCTTCCGTAATCCACAGAAGGCTAGACCTATTTATGGAGACAGAGGAGGAATCTCAATGCTGTAGACACCATGTATATGTCACCCTTGCATTTAGAAATGTTTCGTAATGAGAACTATCCTGGCATTCTCACTCCTCTGGCACAACTCAAGCAAATGAGTGGGTTATGGACCTTACCAGTAAGTAAGATACATACTATCATCGAGAGAAACTGTATCACCTATGCCCACTCTGGTGTTGCTATACTCCCTCATTTACATAGCAAAGGGTACACATGGAAGGTTTTTCACGGTTTGTGTGTTGTGAGAGGGAGAAATGCCCCAGAGCCTGCTTTCCCCTTGACCCGCTTCAGATTTCTAAGACTGTAGAATTTGAAAATTGCTCTGTATTATATTAAATGAGGCTTTAGAGATTAGGATTCAAATCCTACCTCTACAACTTCTTTTTTCTCCCAGACATGCCCCAAATGGGCATGGAACCTGCAACCTAGGTATGCGCCCAGACTGGGGATCAAACCCACAAACTTTTGGTGCACGAGATGACATTCCAACCAACTGAGTTAAGAGACCAGGGCCCTCCCCAACTTTCTAAGTAACCCAAACATGCCACTAATTTCTCTCAGTCTCCTTTTATTCATATGTAAATTTAATGTAAAAATATTTTTCTCACTGGGTTGTTATAACAATCAAATAAAATAAAAAATACATTTTAATACTTTGTTTTCTTTGTAAACAATAAAATACCTTTTCAAAGTACTAACTATATTATTTATTGGCAGAAAATAGATCATATTTCAAAGATCAGCCTTATAATTAAGAAAATATAATATAATACTAATATTAATTTTGGAAGAACCTTAGGATGTCGTGAAGACAACATCCCACCAAGGTACACACGCCCTTTACAACAAGGGTGTCACACTCATGCTCACCGGGGGCCACCTCAGCCTCAAGGTTGCCTTCCAAGGGCCAAATGTAATGTTAGGACTGTATAAATGTAACTACTCTTTAACCGTTAAGCGAGAGCTCGGAGCTGCCCCTGGGTAGAAACAAGGTGCTGGGCCAGATAAAACAAGGTGGAGGGCGGATTCGGCTGGCGGGCCTTGTGTTTGCCACCTATGATCTATAACACCCCTGTTTAAAATTTTCCACAGCCCAATTTCCACTGATGTTATTTTATTGAAGTATCCATTCATCCACTCATTCATTCTGAACAGAATAAGAAACAGAATAAAGAACAAAGCTTTCTTGAACACCTATATTTGAGGTATACTCTCTTAATTCAGTCCAACTTGATCAATATCAGACAGCCATTGGCTATTGCTAAGGTCTGTTGTATATTGAGAACAATTTCCCTATTACAACACAAAACAAATCTTATCCTCTTCTGTTCAACAAGACTTCAACCTGCTAACCCCTCTAAGGCCAGACTTCCCTATGTAATAATTAAAAATAAAAATTTTAATTATTATTCTTATTACATCTTCAGGGCTTTTCACCATTCTAGGCACTTTTGATAAATTCTGATTTGACAGCAAATTGCTTTAAAATATGGTACCCCAATTAGAACACAATACCTCAGCTGTAACCAGACCAAGGCACAGGTCTAACCATTTTATGCTATATTTCATTTAAGTGCTTAATAAAGTTATTTAGCACCACATGTAATGATGTTACTGTGGTTTGAACGTTGCTTTGAGATTACTGCTCTTAAATTTGTGCCACTCTAGACTCAATGAATGCTGCTACCGGAGAGAATACTACCTATGGAAACGTGGTGAAGGTGGGGGAGAGATTGTCTCTTAAATACCAAAGACTCGGATCCAGACCCATTGAAAATCCACGGTTCATAATTTCTCAAACTCTATCAATGTTCTGACTCTCTCCTATTGAGGGGTTTTGCAAATATTGTTTTACTTCATTTAGATAAGACTTTCATTTGAAAGAATTGTTTTTAAATAAGATCTGAAATTATTAATGTATTATTTCTTAATATGTAGTAATAGTAAGCTCATTGCATTAAAGACTCATTTTTCAATACTACTCTTACCCAGTCTGCTGCCCACAATTCTCCCTGTAACACCTAACCTATCACATAGAATTTTCTAGTGGTACAGTCTATGTTTTCTCCCTTCTCCAGCTTCATTAAACTGGAATCCAAAAGAAAATGTAAAGTTAAGAATGATACATAAACATAAGATCAGTTAGAAAACAATATAAATATTGACTATTCAGAATATAATGACTATGAAAATTCCAAAGGGTCAAATTTATAGAATGCATAAAGATATTTCTACAAAAATATTTATGGCCCAAGGTACCTTTATTGTTAAATTTAAAATGTTTAAAATAAGAATTCAATTTAGGAAGTTAAAGGGTACCAGAAAGTAAAGAAAAAGTACAAGGAAAACAAGGAAGGGAGAGATAATAAATGGAAAAGCAAGATTAAATTAGTTGGTATAATTAAAAGCAGCAGAATTAACAAATAAATCTAAAAAGTGAATCCTTACCAGGGAGTGAGAGGAGAGAGATAAATGGAAAAAGCACCAGCAAGTAAAACCAAGAAACAAAAAAGAGAGAACACAAATATGCAAAACTGAATGAAACATATAACAGCACATAAATAGAAAATTCAAAATAAATGATACTATATTTTAAAACAACGCTAGTGTATTTGAAAAAATCTCAATATAATATACAATTTTCCAAGATTTTTTCCTGGCAAAACTGATTTATTGAGAAGTAAAAAATGTAAAACAAAAAAATTTTCCAAAGAATACCCTGGGCCTACAGGTTTTATCAATATATTGTTTCAGAATTTCAAGGAATAAGTAACTTTAATGTTATCTACTCAACATTTTACACAGTCCAGAAAAAGAAGAAAAAGTTTTCCAATTCAACTATGAATGCTGGTACTAAACATTAACAAAGATAATATAAATAAAATAAAACACAAACTAATCTCATTTATGATTACAAAAAAATACAACTGTAATATAAGGAAATAGAATTATGCAATACATTAAAACAAGAGTACACAGGACTAATCAGGGTTTAGTTCATCAATAAATTTGGAAAACATACGCCAATAAGACATGCCATTAAATAAAATGTAATTTCTCATAGAAATGCTTAATAAACTATGACTAGAATTTTTAATAATAAAGAAAATCAAACAGTATGAAATTTCCTCAACAAACTGAAAGTGGAACTGTCTTCTGACCCGGCAATTCCACTGCTGGGATTATATTCTAAGAGCCGTGAAACACAAATCCAAAAGAACCTATACACCCCAATATTCATAGCAGAACAAGTTACAATAGTCAAGTATTGGAAACAACCTAAGTGCCCATCAGTAAATGAATGGATCAAAAAACTGTGGTACATTTACACAATGGAATACTATGCAACAGAAAGAAAGAAGGAGCTTCTACCCTTCGCAACAATGTAGATGGAACTGGGGAGCATTATGCTAAATGAAGTAAGCCAAGCGGTGAAAGACAAATACCCTAGGATCTCACCTTTAAGTGAAACCTAATCAACAAAACAAACAAGCAAAAGATAATCAGATATTTGGGTGGGTGTGCTGGGATGGGAGTAAAAGACAGAAAACTGTACTTAAACAAAAATTAAAATTAAAAAAAATAAAAATAAAACAAAAAAAGATAATCAGATATTGAAATAAAGAACAACATGACAGCAACCAGAGGAGAGAGGGGAGAGGAGTAATGGGGAAAGGAGGGAAAGGGTCAGCAAGGAACATGTATAAAGGACCCATGGACAAAACCAAAGGGGGATAGATTAAGGGTGGAAGGTGGGGGTGAGTGAGGAGAGGAGGAGTGCTGGGGGAAATGGAGAAAACTGTACTAGAACAACAGTTTCAAAAAAACAAAATTATAAAATGAACCAACAAAATTCACTAACATCCCTATATACAGTAATAGAAAGAAAATGGAATGAAGAGTATCTCACTCACAAAAGCAAGCAAAAAATTAACTATGATAATGAAAACATCAAAGGAAATGTGCACAATCTGTATTTTAAAAACAAAGCATTCTTGAGGGACATAAGAAAAAGAAATTATTTTCAATGGAAAGACTCAATAGTATAAAGCTATCAGTTTACCTCATAGTTGTATATAAAATAATATTTTAATATATCACTTTGGATTCAATTAGTAATAAATAATTATAAGTCTAAAATAAATTTTAGAGAAGTGTGCAAACACATTAAAGAAAAACGATGGATATGGTCATGCAATACTGACTTTTCTAAGATACTGTAGGGCTACAGTGATTAATACAGCAGAGCACTAACTAAAGTTTAGACAGACAGATCAATGGGAATAAAACCAAAAACTGAGAAATGGTTCCTCAGTTAGTATGTAATAAAAGATGTTATTTCAAGTCAGAACTGATAAGATGGATTATTTAATAAATGATACAGAAATATTTGGTCAACTGCTTGAGAAAAAAATTACACTTCTGGATGAAATTATACATCCAAATACATTCAAGAGGCATTAAAGAGTTAAGTGTATAGAAATACAAAGAAATAAAAGAAAATATACAGGATATTATCTAATCTCAGAATGAGGGGAACCATTCTAAACAAATATCCAAGAGAAAGAAAAAAACATTAAAAAAAGAGGGAAGAATTTGACAACAAAATCATAAAGTAAAGAAAAAAATGACATACAGGGTCTGGCAGAAATAGTGCCTGCTGGAGTATGGTTGGTAGAGTAATAATAAAATGGGTGTGATGATTTATAGTTTTAATTTGAACAAGTCATCTACAATGTCATATGGTGTGCTTCAGTGTGATATTGTTATGTTACAGAATTACATGCTTATGATTTTGTAATAAAAAATTTTACAACAAAAAGGGGTGTTATTTGTGAAGAGTTCATGGGCCCTCTAGATGGTAAGTGTATATGACCCTGAGTATGGCAGATGAAGATTAATGCCATAAAATATACAGGGTGGGGCAAAAGTCTGTTTATAGTTGTGAGCACATGAAGCACAAAGTTTATTCTTGTATTATTATTTATTAATTATTGAATTATTTTCCACACGAACAACTGTAAACCTACTTTTTTCCCCATCCTGTCATTGTCTTATAAAACTGTAGGAATTAGACAAATCTGTTAAAGGATAAATGGGCACACAACATAAACAGGCTTTTCACAGAGAAAGAGATACTTAATATAAATAAATTTATGTAAAACTTCATTCTCAATAATAAAGAAATTCAAAATGATTCAGCAATGATATGTTATTTTCCCTTTAAAACTGGCAAGGGACTTTTAAGTTAATGATGCTTGTTATTCGGGGCACGGGAATAACACTCGCAGATACTGCCAGTACGAGGACAGGATGCCACCCCTTTCTGAAAGGCAAGTGGCAATGTGGACCAAAAGCCTTTTAAGAAACAATAACTCCTTGAGGTAGGAATTCCACTTTTTAATAATATATTCTAGGAAAATAGCCACTAGTAAGTACTGAACACTAAAAGTTATCCATATTCAAGATTTACTTTATAATGACAAACAACAAAAACAACTGAAATATTGAATAAAAGACTCAGTTAAATTATGAGAGCCTCACTTTATGCAATATTTTCTGCAAAAACAATGACTTAATCATAAGAAAACTGACAATATATCTTTAGGTGGGAAAGATAGATACAAAAGAATGCTAAAGAGATTATTCTAATTTCAAGAAAAAAATTAACATGTATATACATAAATTAAAATGAAAAGGATGTACAATATAATACAGGTAGAATTAAAGGCAATTTTAATTTCTCTTGTTAATTTTAATTTCCAAATTAACTGTTAAAATAAATATGTATAAATTTTATAATGATGGAAAATAGTGAGTTAGTAAAAATGCACAATGCTTGAGATATATATAACGTTGAATACTGATAACATACAATAGTATGTATGTCTCAGAGACACTATTTAGATCACTTTGACATTTCAGAATAATTATAACTAATTTAGGTCTGATCTCACGTAGACTAAAAACGTATGTTGAATTTTAGCAGTGACTGAATCACTATGATCCCTACTTAAATTTTTTTTCATTTTTATTATTATTGTTATATTTTCTGTACAATTTTATGGTGACAAAATATAAGCATGTAAGAAGAGACCTTTACGTAGAATAAGTGTAGAATAAATCAAAATGAAAAACTTAATAAGAATCTTATCATAATGCCCATAAAACTGAGAATAGCACACAAATGACAGTTCACTTACCTCCTGCAGAATCCAGGAAAAAAAAGTTAGAGAATTTGAAGAGCCTAATTTTGCATGCATTTCACTTTTGAGATGTATGCATTTTGAATATCTGAGACTAGTACAACTTTTCCATTTTAAATTCATAATTAGAATTAAAAATAAAGTACGATGGGAAGTGGGGGCAAGGGAGAGAAGATAACCCAATGCTTAAAAACTCAATGCTTAATCACAACGTAATAAAACGTTAGCTTCCACGTTACTAAAAGAAAGCAAGACCCCCATCATTCATGCTGGCAAAAGCTTGCCTTTGCATAAACCATTTCTGTTCTCACTTTTATAAAACCAATGACTTTGGAAAGGAAAGAAAACACAGAATGACGTGCAAAGTAGCACACACCATGTTATTGCAGCTGGATAAAGAATATGTCACTAATGACTTTCTACCCATCCGTTACATGTTGAGTTTTTTTTTCCAAAATAGCAAGTGGCCTTTATAAGTACAAAGCAGAAGCAGTGAAATTCAGAATACTATCCAATTTCTACTTGATTTCGATACTGTGTTAGTTAATGGAATGAATTATTACTCATTCCTTGGGAAAGACAGGATTTCCTTTTCTCTCCATTTGAATTAAATGTAACATTTCTGAACCCTAATTTTCTGTACTAAATTCAAAATAACATTTTCATCAGATAGTTATCACCAAGTTCATCTTGAGTGAGATATTTATTATCCATGACCAATACAAAGATTCACCTGAGGCTGTTTGATAAATTCAGAAAACTAATCTAATTCACTTCCTAAATTGTAAGTTCAAGTCAGAGTGGTGATTGCTCGTTAGGAACAACTGATAGAATTAATGAATGATTATGGGTTCTATTCATGATATCAAAAACTAATAATATAGTAGTTCATTTCCACAAAGGAATACATAAGAGAGAGTTAGGCAAGAAGTATAATACCTTCACTGATAGTGTAACTTTGTAATGTACTAGGATTGTCCACTTCTTAACATGTATCAGAAAAACATCAATCACATAACTTCAAAAATTAAGATTCTCAACCTCATCAGGGTAAGAGGTCATGAGATTTTTAAGTCCTGTGAAATCTGTTTAAGATTAATCAACCTAGCAACCTACAGGCATGTGAATAATGACTAAAACTTACTCTTCATAAGTGCTTTCTTAAGTGCCAGGTGCTATGCTAAAAGCTTTACATGTATTAATTTTCTTAATGAGCCTATGAGGTAGGTACTGTTATTACCCCACTTTAGATACTAGGAATTCAAAACACAGAAAAGATCGGTGACTTGCCCAAAGTCACTCACCTAGTAAATAGCAAAGCTATGATGGGAACAGGTAAACAGGCCTCAGAATCCGCCATCAACCATCATGCACAGCACAGTCTACAACCTTTTTTTAAATAGGTGCTGTGGTTGACCCTTTTTGATCAAAAAATTGCAAATTAATCATTTGAATTCATAAATTAGGCTATGATATTATGACAAAACCTAAAATCATCTCTAATTTCCTCACCTTTGATATAACATTTTTTCATTTTCATACTTTTTAGGTAAATTAATATAGCACTTTATCCTATAATTTGTGTTATAGACTAATAAAAAGAGGGCAAAAATTTTATTCTGTAAACATTACAAAGAACAAAAGTTCAGAGATATACAACATATTTACCCTCTCATACATAAACAAGTATTAGAGGTAAGTACAGAAGGTCAACAAATATGTTGTTATACAAAATAACATCTCCACATTGATATGTGTGATATTTGGTGTGTTGTACCTTTAATTTCTCCAAGAAGTTCACTGGTATTTAGTCTTTCCATTTTTTCCTTCCAATCTTTTGAAAGTAGTTTTTCCATGCAGGAGGAATCTATTAAAATAAAAAAGTAAGGATTAAAAATATTGCATGTATATTTTATAAGTATTAAATTTAACAAATCCAGAAGGCCAGCTTACGGAGAAATTCTATCACTTAAGAATGATTAAAGCTATTTTATGTTGTTGTTTTAAACCCAAGATACAGGCAATTTTATTATTGTATTACAAAATATCACAACTAAATTTATTTTTACTTAAGTATTTAAACTGTTTTCAAGAAAGAAAGATTATGCTCAGTAAACTTGTCTTGGTATTATAATTATAATTCTATTTATATTCAGTCAACATTTATAATTTCTTAAACTGATAGGACAGAAAAAGGTTTTCTCTCCTATGTATTTAAGTTTAGATAACATTCCTTTTAATCAGGTGTTTATTTTTTAATTCTAGCCAAAATTCGTATGCTGTTCAAGAAAAAAAAAGACAGTTCTTCAAGGGGGAAAACACCAATCAACCTGGAACCACTTGTCCTTAGAAAAGAAATAAACTTAAGGCAACTTTTGTAAAATGCCCATTTCTAGCAAAATGCAAAGAAAATAAAGTCAAGACAATGAAAACTGCCAATGCAATTCTCTTATATAAAAAGAGACACACATTCTTTTCAAGAAAATACTTAGTTAAACATTTTTTTTTTTGCCCTACTGCATTTCTAAGTAGCCTACTAGGTTATAGGGAGTGATTACATTTATTTCTATAAAGATTCATAAAGGTTACAGAAATACAAACTTTAGAATATTTTAATAATTAGAAAATTTTCTTCAGTGAGTTCTTTTTCTCTATTCTGATGGATCTGCAACCGAAGCTACTGCTTACAACTATTTACATGCACCTTTTGAGCTTCACATCTTAACAAATAGGCCACATTTCCAAAAGGGAATGCAGGTTCAAACACTAAATCCTTAGTGTGAAGCATACTCCCATTAAACTTTAACATTCCAAATGTCAAAATTCTGATAACTTCTTTTTTAAATTATATTTAAATTGTTACTCCATATCCAAATGCCTTTCCTCTCCCATATTAGTACCTATCTCTTTAGCATTTTTCCTTTCTTGTTTTTTCCTCTAGCTTCTAAATCCTCCTTGAATTTTTCAGAATGACAGTAAGGTCAAGGTGGATCTAAAGGGTTTTAAAAACTAGATAAGCTTTAGGAAAAGACAGGGAGCCCTGGGTAGGAGAGGAGAAAACCACTGCATGATTAGGAAGTATTGGTGAAAACAATGAACATTTGTCCATAATGTGACCAGTCAGTCAGGGAATGGATGGAATTCAGATCTCCAGATCGGCTGCGTCCTGAAACGGCTGACAAAGAACAACCACACTACTTTGCTATCACAGAAGCTGAAGTTCTTTCTAAATAGAAGCCAGCTTGATTCTGTGACAAAAGCTCCCTGCCCCTTCCCCTTACTTCCTTGCTTTGTTGCCTCCTTCCTTCTTTCTTTCCATTCTTTCCTATTAAACTTTTCTTAGGCTTCAATAAGGGACCTTCCACTGTGATTAAAAACTGAATTGAGTGATCAGATAGGGCCTGCGTGCATATGTATATACGTTCATTTTTTATCTGATTTCCAAAATGGTCTCTTTCTACATTTATTTTAAATTCAGAAGCAAGGTGTGCACTTTGTTCTATACATATTTTGTAATTATGCTAAATCATAAAAAAAGTAATACTGAGTTTTGAAAGTTATGAAGCCAATCTTCAAAACTATGCCTATAAGAGATGACTTCCCCCCAAAGAGGGTTTAAATTTCTGAGAGAGAGGCTGATAGAACATCAGATCATGGATAATAATAATCAGCAAAACATCTTCAACTTCCTGTCCTGCCCAGTTTTTTTACCCTTTCATACATGTTATAACATTGCACTAAAATGCATTGATATAAATGCTAAAGCATAACTTGTTAAAATTTGAATCGAGAGCATATACTATAATGGTAAAAGACAAAAGCCCAATTTACTACTAATGACCACAGACTCGAAGCAAGTTCATAAACTAGGATTAGAAACACAATAAATATAAAACAAGCTTAAATATATGTCTCTCATTTCTATATATAAACCTGAAATCTTTCAGAGCTCCAGGAAAAGAATGCTTAAACTTCATGGGAGAAAAATATAACTATATGGACAACAGGAATACACACTTCAAATGTAAATCAACTTTATATAAAGTTGATTTACATGTTGACACAACTTTACATAAAGGCTACTCATTAATAAAATGGTTAATGACTTCAAAGCATTTCACATTCCTGTTAGAAAATTAATCCTCACTGTAATGCTAAATTGACCTAATGATATGTGATCCCATTTCAACAGAAGAAACTGAGGGGAAAAAATAAATCAGTCTTTGAGTGTCTCTATTATAGCTCATGAAAATATTTAATAACAATCACTGATTGCTTTTATCTATAGGACAATACAACTCGCTGCATACAAATTTAACATTTAATCTCAATGCTCAGATTCCAGAGAGATTCAAAACACTGAGAAGTCTCTTGAAAAACTCTCAGCTTCACACCTAATTATCTGACTGCCAAACCTCCAAGGGCATGCCACAATTAGTACCAAGCTCACTCCCTACTATAATGGAAAGCAAGTGCAGACAGGGGAAAAAAGACCAAAATATGCAAATCGTCAACAAATACTACATAGGCAAAGGGCTGTCATCACTGAGAAGTTTCTGACTTGCAATGAAGAAGTATGTAATAAAATTATATATGAAAAATTTATGTTTTAAGATTTCCCACTCAAAACAGTATCCAGTAAGGGCGGAAAAAAAGTATTCTTCCTTGTGCCACATGCTTCAACTACATTAACAGCACACTAGCTTTCCAGAGGCGATTGATCAGGTCAGACTCTTCCTCAAGTACAGTTGTAAAAACTAGAGGTCAAAATAAGTGAAGAACTCCAGTTCACATCATGGACATGGAAAAAGTGGGACCGTGCAAAGTGGCTCTAACTCAGCAGTCAGGCAGGATTCCAGATGGAAAAAAGACTGAGCATCACCCAGATGTTCTTGGATTATTTAACGCAGATAAATATGTTTCACATGACTGACTTGAAAACAACTAATATAGCTATGGTGATGCCATAGTCTTCAAAACAGTAAAAGAATATACAGTATTTTCATTACCTGAGTTTGACTATTCAAATTTTAGTATTTTGACTAAGTTGACTTCAGCTAAAAAACAGGAGAGAAGTTACATACCTTTTGGAAATTGAAATAAAGAACTACAATATTATAGTATAAAAAAGTCACCATATGTACATATTAAAAATGAATGCAAGACATATACCTCAGTATAAAAGTGGGAAATACCAAAATTAATTCCTCTTATTTTGAAAGAATTAGCCTCCAAAAGCCAATTCATACTCAATGCAATACAGAACTCTATCATATTTATCTTGCCTTATTTTTGTAAGTAATGTGATTTTGAAAGGACTATCAAAAACTGGACCTCAGTTCTCACTTGTAGTTTGATCAAGGATGTAAAAGGTTTTGATATGTTATAAATTAATTATCAGCTGCATAGCTTTTGTTTTTTTTCTTTTCTTCTGAAAATTTAAGTTTTTTTGAGAAACTGTTTTTAAGAAAGAAGGAAAGACAATTCAGAACTAATTTTTTTTAGGTTTTATTTATTTATCTTTAGAGGGGAAGGAAAGAAGAGAGGAAGAGAAATATCAATGTATGATTGCCTCTCATGCATCCCCTGCTGGGAACTGGCCTGCAACCCAAGCATGTGCCCTGACTGGGAATTGAACTGCAGTTGTTTAGTTCGCAGGCCCACGCTCAATCCACTGAGCTACACCAGCCAGGGCTTCAGAACTAATTCTTAATGATTATCCTGCATAGTGGATTACAAAGCAACATTTCTTCTTCCTGAATATCTAAGTGTCAGCCCAGGTAAGTTAAGAGTACTTTATCATGCTAATAATTAATTGTACAGTACAAGACAAATTCAAAGTGAGGATATATGAGCTGTTTATTACCTAATCTACATGATGATATTTTAGGAACAATTTTAAATTATTTCTAAAGTTGCAGCAGTATTAACACATATTCTGCACAAAATAAAAATATTTAAAATGGCTCAAAAAGAATTTAAAAAATCATCACTAAAACTAAAGCTTGGGGGAATAGAAAAAGATAAATGGAAATAATTACGTACTTTAAAACAATTTACCTGTGAGTAAACACATATTGTTCCTCTTACCTCAAAGTGATATTTAAATTTAGAAATGCTAAAACATTAGAAACGTGATATAGAAAATATCCTTAAAATATTTCAGTGAGAAAAAATACTGGCTGCTGCTCTTACATGCAGATTTCCTACTGCCTTATTAATTCTTTTAAGAAGTATTAAAACAATTCATTTTATTTTTACCATAGGAATCATACATTTCAAATGTAATATATTGTCTCTGTATCCAAGAACAATAACTTGTCAAAAATTACCTTTGACCTTTGTTTATGAGTAATTTTGACAGTATGTATTTACATTCCCGCTGATCATCCATCTCACATTTTTCATTAGGAAATAGAGACGCACAGGCCTGTTACTGTACATTTTTCGACAGTGATAAGTGCTTCAGAATACAGTGGGATAAAATTGGAGCTTGGAGAGCTTGAAGAGCACTCTTAAATTTTAATTAAAACCCTCCAAGCTCACTAAAAATAATTAGACACTAAAATGTGCCAGTTTTATTTTGAAGTCATGATAACGTACAAAGCACAGTCCCAGACTACTACTTGTGCTCTCCTTTCTCCCCTTCTCCAATGAAACAACAGATTTTCCAAATACGAACAAGAAGGTATAAATAGAGGCTGTTTTCAGGCCTTCTCTTCATGCTGGGAAGCTGACAGAAAAGACAGCAGAGTGGGCTTTTCAGACTGCGCCAAATGAAACTAGAATAACTTGCCTAACCAAGAGTTCGAATCACTGACAAAATCTGGATAAAATTCAGTCTGCAAGGAACAACACGGTTGTATCACTGATCTTTTTTGATTCAAAAGCCAAACCTTTAACCTCTTAAATGTTTTTGCTATCTTAAAATATCTCATACAATGCTATATTCCATCCTATTTTTAGCCAAGCAGCAAGAGAAAGCATGCCTTTCCCATACAGCAGGGAATGATATAAACATCAACACAGATGCTCTGCCAGGAAGAGCTGGACTTCTCAAGCACTTGATCATTAAGGAATGCACCAACTGTTTTGGATAATCTCGTGCCAGCTCCCCTTTTGCTCCACACTCCCCTCTGGGAGTGGCCAATCTTGTCCTGGTCCTAATTTTTCATTTTACTCCTCCATAGCCCCCCCACCCCTAAAAGATGAGAAATGGCATTTATGCCTAGCAATGAAAAAAGCAGGCTCACTTCCCCAAACAGACCAAAACTTTAAAACAATTAACCCTCCCCTCTTCTTTCAGATAAATTACTAAGTATAAAATGCAATCTGTTTCCTTTGTTTATTCAATATGAACAATTTGTAAATGACTCAGGGATAAAATTCAGAAAATGTTGTGCTAAATTAGAACCATTATAAACATGCTAATGACTCAATGCTTGAGTAAAACATGCATGATCGGTGTGAAGAAATAGATTCAGTTCTTATGAAATTCTGTTGTGTTGCCTTAAAATGATTTGGTCATTAAATCAGATATATTTCTTCCAGGAAAAAATGTAATTCTACAACTACTTTATTAGATAGTATCGAGAGACAGACAGTGTGAACAGAAGCTACTGAAAATGTCATTAAAACCATTAGATGCAAGATTTTGGCATCTTCATAAGGGAGAAAAAGCTCCACATTTGAAATCTACCAGAAATACACATGCAACATCATCACACTAGGTGCAATACTCTGTCTGTTTGCACTGTTTTTATCTACCAAAGTCTTCGATGATTTTTATAGTAACTCCTTAAAACTGAGACTTTACATAGATTCATGGAATTCACATTGTTTATGTATGTACAGGTATGAGATACTTCTTTTATCTGCTTTTCAAGGCTGCTTAGCATCTACAACAATATCAGAAGGATTATTCAAAATCAAATTCCTCTCCCACATCCATCAAAGCACAACTGCTAATTGGTAGCAGTTACCAAGGCCAACATAGAAAAAGAGGGAAACATCCAGCAGGTGATTCAGAGGTTCACAGCCTACTGCTGTAGCTGAGACTTCAATGATCAATAAGATAAACATCCTCATTTCAGAAATGAGGAAACAGCCAAGAAAGTCACTTGCCTTGCTCAAGCTCAGTTTGTGGCAAGGCCTTGACTCCAGTTCATTGCTGGTTTTACTGAAATGACTATTTAAATCATTATTTGAACATCAGTTTTATTGTCTCTGCTTCCATATGGAGTGAAGCACTCTAGTTCCTTGGAGAAGGACACTGAAAGTTCAGGTATTTCACTAAAAGTCAGTAGTGTTCAACAGAGAGTTCTCCCATACACACCTCACTACACTGCTCCTCCATACTGCCTTTCTCAAATAATGCCTTCTCTTGCCTAAATATCAACTACTAAGAAACAGTTAAGATGCTACTTTAAACTATTGAACTCAAACAGTTAATTCCTTCCAAATTAGGTTTTATCTTCGTGTACAAGAAGTCATTGTATAGCCCAATACCCTGTTTTTTTTTTCACTGTAGCTCATTGCCCACAACACATTCAAATTTACCACAATTTCAATGAAGTCAAATGTCCCATTAGCAATGACAGCTGTCCATATTGCTGAAACATTACTCATCGTGACACCCTCTCATGACCCTGTTTTCTGCTACTCCATTGCCATAAGCCAAAGTATTCAAACAATATAATGTATAATACTGCTCTTTGGGTTCTACAAATGTTTGAATTCATTTTCACTTTTTCAAATGCATACTTAACTCCTTAAAAAATGTATTGGACTGTGGAAACAGTAATTTTTGTGTGCTCACTGTGTCGTATGTTATTTCTTTTGTTTTCTGCAGGGGGAGGGGCGATTTCTGAATGCTGCTATTGTCATGATGCAGTTGCCAATCACAGTACACTGCTGCCTGTTTCCTACTGCCCCTCACAGCCACACAGAGAGAAATTTGACCCAGGGACTATCTGAAAATCCTCTCTTATGCTCAGCTTGGAAGCAATAAGCATGTGGGCCTGAGATTGTCATGGCCATGCTCCCTAGTACTTGAAGTAAGACTATCAGCAATAAGAGTGAAAGAAGCCAAAAATAAAAAGGAAGTGAAGATGAATGAAGATAAGATGGGGGGGGGGGGGAATCTTTACATCACATTAGCACACTTACAGCCAGAAATAACTAAAACCAAATTCTGCTTCTAGGCTTCTTGGTAATAATGTAAGCCAATATATTCCTGGTTTTGCTTAAGCTAGTTTGAGTTGTGTTTCTGCCAGTTACAACCTAAAAATAATAAACAACAGAAAAGCATAACAAAAACTGTCATATACATTCAGACGTGTTATACTTCAAATTTTAACACACTGGAAACCATCAATGCGCTAACTTGTACTACTAGATTAAAACATTTATTATGCAAACCTTGAACTAAACCTCTTGCTTTATTGAAAAATATGCAAGTACTTTAAACTCTTACAGGGCTGCTGTTTACAATTATTTAGCTATCTGAATTAAGAGTTTTTGAAAATGGCACAGCCTAAAGAAAATATAGTAGAAATAAAGTGGAAACTGGGGCTCATTAAACACATAAACACACCACCACCAACAACAACAAAAACTCTCATCTGAGACCAATAACCACTAATTTCAGTTTTGTGTTCATCAAAACAATTTCTGGTTTGGACTTTATATATAATGTTATAAAATGAAATTATAAAATATGTTTTTACTGATAAAATTTCTGTTTCTTCTTATTTGTTTTAGTTATACACTGGCAATTTATAAGAGATTACTTTAAAATAGGGTTTTAAGTGCTCTCCATACTCTGGCCCTAGTGATTCATCCCCTATTAGTATTCCTACATGAAACTCTTCATTTTATCCAATGAGAACATCAAATATATCTCACTTTTCTGGATATACCTTGTGCTTTTTCACTTCTGCACCTTTGCTCATGACATCTCCCTGACCAGAATATCTCCCCACCCTTCTTGATGCTTGTGAAAAAAACCCTCCTATTCTGCAGCACTTGCATTAAATACCACCTCCTCAATTACACCTTGTTTCATCACTTCAAACATAAATTCCCATCCTCTGAAAAGTAAAATCACATTTGCTGAGCACATATTATTTATCAGTCACTGTGCTCTTTATATTCTTTTCATGTATTAACTCATTAACTCAGAACTTCACAATTCTTTTTTCTACATCTACCATTGCCATTATTTATCAAGTTTACTGCAATATGATTAAGTATATGGTAAAGATCATACCACATTACCCTAACTAAATATTAAGTTCCTTCATAGGGAATGAATCTGATACTGTAACACAGTATAGCTGGGGACCCCTCCCAAAGAAGGATTTGTAATGGGGTCCGGAACTCAGGGTATCCAGGAAATATTAAAAATATAGGATGTCCTCACCCTCACAAGCCTGAAATGGGGGATGGTAAACATGGAGCAGGGCCATTCAAAGTTGTTCTGCATAGCAACAGCTTTGCAACTAACTTCAGACATGGTCATTTAACATTCCTATAACTTTTAACTGGTTTCATGGATATGATAAACAGCTGTGGCCATGCTTTGAGCCAGGGGCATGGAAATGACTTCAACCCATGATGAAACTGGGAAGCAACGCCCCCTGGTTATAGCACCTGCATGACAGCTTGGAGATGATTGGCCCCACACCACACAGCCACACCTGCCCAGACTTACTATGGCAGCCCAGAAAAGCTGGAAAAATAGGGAGTGCTGGCAGATGTAGCCAATTGTGGGAGGAGTCAGAAATGGGACTGCAGAGGAAGATTGGTGGTGGGATTTAGACCTAGGTGCAGGAGCCATGGCAGAGCGGGTAGGGGCTGGGGAACCATGTGGCTTTGGCAAGAGAGGGGACTCATGCAGATCTGGCAAGAAGGGGGACCATGTGGCTTTGGTAAGAAGGAAATGATGCAGCTTTGGGTGCTCCCTTTGCCACGTAGCTTAGGAGGCAAGAAAGCAAGATGCAGCAGTGATGCAGAGTTTTCTCTTAGCAGTTTGGAAGAATGCAGGAGAGACTTTGCAGGGAAAGAAAAGGGTGGAGTGACTCTTGCTGATGCACCAGGAGAAGGTGCAATGCAGGTTTGGATTATAAACCGGAGATCCCAGTGGTGACACAGCTGATGGTGCTGGGAACTGAGGAAGGCCTGCCTGCTGAGCACAGATTAATGGGAAGAACCAGGGGCTACCTGAGCCATGGACTTCTATTTATTTTCCTAAGATATGGTACTCATTCTGGACTGGACAGAAGTGGGGAGGGCAGGACTGTGCATGTTTGTGGGTGTTTTAAGGAAGTTTGGGATTTTAATGAAGACGTTAACTCAATACTCTTAAGTCTATATAACTTTTTGAATAAATAATTCCTTTCCTTTTCACCACTCTATGACATTGAGAGCTATAATTCCTTGGTGGCATGCAAGGCAAACATAGTATAGGTGGACCCTGGGAGAAGGAAGGTGCATTCAGTAATAGTATATTGTGCCTCCCGCCACAAGTCTGTTCGGTAACAATACCATTTTGTGTTCATCCATAATACTTAACCCACAGATCTGCACTAAATAAGCACTAAAAAAAACCCCTCCTTAATATACTACTAAAAATATCACTATTTTGGTATGTCAAGAAGAAATAGACCTACTTTGTTGTATAATTAACTATATTGATTGCAATTTAATATACAACATTTAATATATGTACCCAATTTAAAGGTAAATTTAACGAATTCATCAAATTGTATAGTCATGTAGCTGCCATCCCAAAGAAGATATAGACAGAAGATTTCCAAAAAGTTATCTTGTGCTCCTTCTCAATCATCCATATTCGTAGCCCCAGACAACCACCAATCTGATTTCTATTATTATAGCATAATTTTGCCTACACTTGAATTTATAAAAATGGAAGTATACAGTATATACTTTTTTAGATATAGATACTCCCAATTAGCATAAAATTTCTGAGACTGAATTATCTTGAAGCATGTAGTAGCGATTTGGTCTTCTTTCTTAATGGATAGATTTCCATTGAATAAATATACCAGTTTGTTTACTCATTCATCTGGTTGTAAATATTTGGTATTTTTTTTCACTTTTGGGCTACTAGAAATAAAGCTAATATAAAATACATTCATAAGTCCTTTTATGAATATATCTCTTTAGTTCCCTCTAAAAATGGAATTTCTTTTAGAAGTGGGGATGTACAAGTCCAAGATGGCAGAGGAGTAAATGGAAGCTACACTAACCTCTTCCCAGGACCAATCTGGAATTACAACTAAACTGTACAGAAATCATCCTGAATAACCAACTGAACACTAGCTGGAGAGAAGCCTTATAATCACAGACAGACAGAACAGCTTCACCACAATAAGACTGGTAGTAGTGCAGAGGTGGTACGAGACAGCTGGCCGGGCCTCCATGGATAGCCACTGAAATCCCAGAGGAATATTTCAGCAGCCAGGGGGTTTCCCCTGAGAAGTGTGTGGTCTAAACCCCAGGCCGGGCTCCCCAGCCTGTAGCACCAGAGCCTGGAAGGAACCCAGATAACATCCAGCTGTGAAGAGCAATAGGATTTCTGTCTGCTAGGAAGAGAGGAGATGGCTAGAGATGCAGAGAGTCTCTTAAAGGGCCAATGCACAAAATTTCACTTGCAGCCACTTACCCTGGACTCTAGCAGAGAGAGGGCAAAGTGGACTAGAGCTGCTTGAGGAGAGTCCGAGATTGGTGGTTCTGGGTACAGAAATGAAGGAACAGCTGCCAGGATCCCTGTGCTGAGTCATTCCCTAAACTTAAGAGCCATCTTTCTCAGACAGAGCACTACTTTCCAAGTGGCATCAGCCTGAGGGGAAGTAAAAGTACCACCCAAAGGAATTAGTCACCCTACCCTGTGGGGCTTAAGCCAGGCTACTGATTACAGCTTGAGGATTTATCACTGATTAGTTTAACAACTAAGGTAGATATTTGGGAGCTCTATGAGACATCAGCTGACTCTCCCCATGCCCCATGCTGATAAAAGTTGGCCTTGGTATGCAGTCCGGTTCTTTCAGCACAAACACGGGCCCAGCAAAAGCAGCCACATGCTATGAATTGCTGATAGCTCCAAACAAGTTGGCCAGGGCCACTCACAAGCAGTATCTGACAAAGCCTTACACCAGTGTCTTTGCAGATCTATCTAATACATAAAAACATATACAAAGCAGCAGCCAAGACAGGAAGACAAAGAAACAGGCCCCAAATGAAAGAAAAAGAGAATTCTCCAGAACAACAGCTACATGAAATGGAGGTAAGCAATTTACCAGAGAATTTAGAGTATAAATTCACTCAAAGGCATAAAAAAAGACATAGAACCATAAAAAGGACCAGTCAGATATAAAGAATGCAATTATCTGAAATAAATAATACACTGGAAGGAACAGACTGTAGGTAAGATAAAGCAGAGGATTGAATCAGTGATTGGGAAGACAAAGTAAAAAAAATAAAATAAAACACCCAGGTAGAGCAGGAAAAAAAAGAATTTAAAAAAATGAGGAGAGCTTAAGAAACATTTTGGACAAATGTGAAGCATAACACCGTCTGCATCATGGGAATACCAGAAGGAAAAGATAGTGAACAAGGAATCGAGAACCTGTTTGAGGAAATAATGAGAGAAAACTTCCTTAATCTGGTGAAGGAAAATGGCACACAAATCCAGGAAGCTCACAGAGTTTCAAACAACTTCGACCTAAAGAGGCCTACACTGAGACACGTAATAGTTAAAATGGCTTAAAGATGAGGAGAGAATCCTAAAAGCTGAAACAGAAAAGCAGGTAGTTACATATAAAGAAGCACCAATTAGACTGTCATCTGATCTCTCAACAGAAACATTTCAGGCCAGAAAGGAATGGTGTGAAATATCTGAAGTAATGAAAAGCAAGGACCTACAATAAACAAGGCTGCTTTACCCAGCAAAGCTATTATTTAAAATTGAAGGAGAAATAAGAAACTTCCAAGACAAGGAAAAGCTAAAGGAGTTTGTTAACATCACATCAGTACTGCAACAAATATTAAAGGGCTTGATTTAATAAGAACAAGAAGAAGAAAAAGAGAAAGAAAAAAACAGAGGAAAACAGTCTAACAATAAAATGGCACTACATACATATTTATCAATAATTGCCTTAAATGTAAATGGCTTAAATCCTCCAATTAAAAGACATAGAGTAGCTGAATGAATAAAAAAACAAGACCCATATATATGCTGCCTCCAAGAGACCCACTTCGGATCAAAAGATACACACAGAATAAAAGTAAAGGAATAGAAAAAGATATTTTGTGCAAATGGAAGAGAAAAAAAATCTGCAGTAACTGCTTATATGTGACAAAATACATTTAAAATCAAGGCTACAGTAATAAAGTAAGAAGAACTCTACATAATGACAAAGGGAACAATCCAAGAAGAGACTATAACCCTAGTAAACATTTACATGCCCAACAGAGGAGCATCTAAATATACGAAGCAAATCTTGACAGACATAAAGGGAGACATTGACAGAAATACAGTCATAGTCAGAGATTTTTAATACCCCATTGACTTCAATGTATAGATCTTCCATACAGAAAATCAACAAGAAGACAGTGGCCTTAAATAATACACTAAATCAAATGGATTTATTTGATATCTTCAGAGTATTTCACTCTAAAGCAGCAGAATATACAAACTTCTAAAGTGCCCATGAAATATTTTGTAGAATAGACCACATGTTAGGACACAGAGAAGTCTCAATAAACTTAAGAAGACTGAAATCATATCAAGCATCTTCTCTGACCACAATGCTGTGAAACTAGAAATCAATCACAAAAAGAACACTGAAAACCATGCAAAGACATGGGAGCTGAATAATATATTATTAAACAGTGAATGGATAAATGACAAGGTCAAGAAAGAAATCAAAAGATACCTTGAAACAAATGAAAATGAAGACACAACAATCCAAAATCTGTGGAACACTGGGAAAGCAATCCCAAGAGGGAAATTCATAGCATTATAGACTTATCTAAAAAAGAAAAAGCTCAAATAAACAATCTAGCTTTACACTTAAAGGAACTTGAAAAAGAACAATAAACAATGCCCAAAGTGAGTAGAAGGAAAGGAATAATAAAGATTACAGCAAAAATAAATAAAATAGAGACTATATATATATATACACACTCAATGAATCCAAAATCTGGTTCTCTGAAAAGATAAACAAGAGTGACAAACTTTGAACCAGACTCATCAAAGAGAGAGGAGAGGACCCAAATAAATAAACTCAGAAATGAAAGAAGAGAAATAATTACTCACCCCAAAGAAATACAAAGAATTATAAGAAAATATTATGAACAACTATATGCCAATAAACTGGACAACCTGGACAAAAGGAAAAAATTCCTAGAAGCATCCAATCTTCCAAAACTAAATCAGGAAGAATCAGAGAATCTGAATAGACAATTATACCTAGTGAAATTGAAGCAATAATCAAAAAACTCCCAACAGACAAAAGCCCTGGACCAGAGGGCTTCACAGGTGAATTTTGCCAAACACTTTGAGAACTAACACCTCTCTTTCTCAAACTATTTCATAAAATTCAAGAGGAGTAAAGGCTCCCAAACTCATTTTACAAGGCAGTCATTATTCTAATTCCAAAACCAGGTAAACAACTAGAAAGAAAGAAAATTAAAGGCCAATATCCCTGATTAACATAGATGCTAAAATCTTCAAGAAAATATTATCAAATCAAATACAGAAATGCATCAAAAACATCATACATGGTGATCAAGTGAAATTTATTCTGGGAATGCAAGTTTGGTATAATATTTGTAAATCAATAAATGTGAATCACCATATAAACAAAATGAAGGCTAAAAATCACATGATCATATCAATAGATGCAGAAAAAACATTTGATAATATTCACCACCCATTTATGATAAAAACTCTCAGCAAAGTAGGATTAGTGGGAACATACCTAAACATAATAAATACTATATATGACAAACCCACTGCTAACATCGTATACAATAGGCAAAAACTACAAGCATTCCTGTTAAGATCAGAAAGAAGGGATGTCGGCTTTCACCTCTCTTATTCAACATTATACTGGAAGTCCTAGCCATAGCAATCAGACAGGAAGAAGAAATACATGGCATCCAAATGGGAAAGGATATAGTAAGACAATCTTTATTTGCCAATGACATGATACTATACATAGAAGATTCTAAAGAGTCCACCAAGAAAATACTAGAATGGATAAATGAATTCAATAAAGTAGCAGGACACAAAATTAATGTCCAGAAATCAGTTGCATTTTTATATACTAATAATGAACTAACAGAAAGGGAAATTAATTTCCATTCACAATTGTTGCAAAAAGAATAAAATACTTAGGAATAAACCTAACCAAGGAAGTAAAAGACCTGTACTCAGAAAATTATAAGACACTGAAGAAAATACAAATAAGTAGAAACACATAACCTGTTCATAGATAGGAAGAATTCACACCATTAAATTGTCCATACTACCCAAAGCAATCCATAGACTGAATGCAATTCCTATCAGGATTCCAATGAAATATTTTATAGCGCTAGAAGAAATATTTCAAAAATTTATAAGCACAAAAGGCCCCCATAGCAACAGCAATCCTGAGAATAAAGAATGAAGTTGGAGGAATCATGCTACCTAATATCAAACTATACTATAAGGCCATACTAATCAAAACAGCATAATACTGGCATAAACCCATAAATCAATGCGACAGAACAGAGAGCCCAGAAATAAACTCATACCTTTATAGTCAATTAATATTGACAGAGGAAGTAAGCACATACAATAGGCTAAAGACAGTTTATTCAATAAATGGTGTTGTGAAAATTGGACAGATACATGCAGAAAAATGAAACTAGACCACCTTCTTACATTACACACAAGAATAAATTCAAAACAGATCACACACTTAAATATTAGACCTGAAACCATAAAAATCCTACAAGAAGACATAGGCAGCAAAATGTTGGACATTGCTTGTAAGCAATATTTTATTGGCTATATCTCCCCATACAAGGGAAAATAAATAAATAAATAAATAAATAAATGGAACTATATCAATCTAAAAAGTTTTTGCACAGCAAAGGAAGTCATCAACTAAATAAAAAGACAGCCCTCAGAATGTGAGTACATATTTTCTGATACATCTAATAAGGTGTTAATACCCAAAATTTATAAAGAACTTAACAAGACTCAACACCAAAAAACCAAACAGCCCATTTAAAAAATGGTAAAGGGCTTGAATAGGCACTTCTTTAAAGAGAATATACAGATAGCCAAAAGACATATGAAAAGATGCTCAACATCACTAATAATCAGAGAAATGCAAATTAAAACCACAATGGTGGTGGAAATGCAGACTGGCACAGCCACTGTGGAAATAGTATGGAATTTCCTCAGAAAACTAAAAGTGGAACTGCCTTTTGACCCAGCAATTCCACTGCTAGAATTATACCCTAAGAATCCTGAAACACCAATTCAAAAGAACCTATGCACCACAATGTTCACAGCAGCATAATTTACAACAGCCAAGTACTGGAAGCAACCTAAGTGCCCATCAGTAAATGAGTGGATCAAAAAACTATCGTACATTTACACAATGGAATACTATGCAGCAGAGAAAAAGAAGGACTTCCTACCCTTTGCAACAGCATGGATGGAACTGGAGAGCATTGTGCTAAGTGAAATAGGCCAGGCGGTGAGGGACAAATGCCACATGATCTTACCTTTAACTGAAATCTAATCAACAAAAGAAAAAAGCAAGCAAAATATAACCAGAGACACTGAAATTAAGAACAATCTGACAGTAATCAGAGTAGAGGTGAGGGGGTAATACAGGGAAGGGTTTTCAGGAACAACTATAAAGGACACATGGACAAAACTAAGAGGGGGTAGGATTGAGGGTGGAAGGTGGGGATGGCTGGGGTGGAGGAAAAATGGAGGCAACTGTACTTAAACAACAATAAAAATGAAAAAATAAAATAAAAATTAAATATATAATTCCATTTATATACATTATTTTTCCTATCTAAGAAATCATTATCTGTTCCAAGATCACAAAGACTTTCTCCTATTTTTTCTTTTAGATGTTCTGTAGATTTAGTGTTCTTGTTAGCCATATAATCCATGTTGAGTTATTTTGTGTTTAAAATCTATTTCTGGATGTTTCTAGAGATCAATGTATTATTTACCTATACCAACTGTTTTGATTATTATAGTTTATAGTAAGTCTTGCAATCACATAGAATAATTTCTCCAAATTTGTTCAATTTCAAATTGTTTTGGATATACTAGGTTATTTGTATTTCCATATAAATTTTAGAATCAGCTTGCCTGTCAAAAAAGAAAACCCACATTGGATTTTTATTAGATTTTCCTTGAATCTGTACATCAATTTTAATCTTTATTATTTTAATATATTTAAAGCTATGAATTTCCCTTAGTATAATAATTTAGCTGTATCCCTCATATTTTGCTAGATTCTATTTTTATTATCACTCAATTTAAGAAATTTATAATTTTTCTGGTTTTTTTCTTATTTATTTATTTATTTATTTTTAAGTTTTATTTAATCATTTTTCAAGTACAGTTTTCTGTCTATTTCTCCCATCCCAGCCTTATAGGATTTATTTAGCACTATGTGGCTTAACTGGCAAATATTTTGGAATTTTGAAAATTTACTTTTGTTATCTACTTGTAATTTATTTTCAGTGTTGTCAGACTATATTTTTCATGTTTACTGAGACTTGTTTTATGGCCCAGAATATACTTTATTTTGTGAGATGTTCTATATTGACTTGAAAAAAATTATTATTCTGAAATTTTTGAACATAGAACTCTAGTAATGTCAATTAGGCTGAGTTGATTGAAGTGTTCCTTGGGTCTTCTCTACTCTAATGGATTTTCTGTCCTTTTTCAAATTTTGAAACAGGAGTACTGAAATCTCTAACAATAATTAGATTGTACATTTGTCCTCTTTCTTCCCTTCAGTTCTGTCAACTTTTTGCTTCATGTATTTTCAACCTCTGCAATTAAATGCATACATATTTAGTAATGTTATATCTCCATAATGAATTGGCTTTTTCCCCATCCTTTTGTTTTTAAACTATCAACGTCTTTATATTTACTGTGCTTCTTGTAATCAGTATATTAATTGAACCTTGTTTTTTAACCCAAACTGATGATCTCTACCTTTCAAAATTAGTATATTTAGTCCGTTTACATCTAATGCAAATATCATTAATAAACTTTAAGTTGATCATCCTGCTATTTTTTACATATTTCCTCTGTACTTTGCTCCTTTTATGCACTTTCTATGCCTTTTAATTTAACTATTTAGAATTGCATTTACCTCCTCCATTAGTTTATTATAGATACCTCTTTATTTTATTATTTTAATGGTTGAATAAGGATTTACAATATGTATCATTAACTTACAATAGTCTACCCACAAGTAACATACCACTTCAAATACAGTGTAAGAAACTTAAAATTTTCTTCATCTTTTGTTATTGTTGACATATGTATTACCTCTACATATCTTAAATAGCACAATCCATTGTTAACGTTTTTCTATAGAGTTAATTGTATTATAAACAAATTTATTTTTAAGAAATACGACTGTCTTTTATGTTTGTCTTCAGATGCACCATTCCCTGGAGTATTCACTTCTTTTTAAAAATGAAGTTTCTTTTAAGTTTCCATCTAGAACTACTTTCCTTCAGCCTGACAAAATTTCTTTACATTTTTTCTGTAATGGAAAACTGCTGGCACTAAATTATCTGGAGTTTTGTCTGAAATGCCTTTATTTCATCTTCAGTTTTGTGGAATACTTTTGCTAAATATAGAATTCTAGGTTAAATTTATTTTTTCTTTTAGGACTTCAAAAGATGTTATTAGATGTCTCTGACTTGCATTTTTTTCTAATGTGAAAATAAGGAATAATTTCTATCTTTGTCTTTCTACACCTCACCACTAAATTATGAAGGCCTGTTTACAATAGTTTCTTCTATCTAGTACATCATGTGTGCCTTTCAATAACAAAAAGTTATAAGGTATAATAAAAGACAAAAAAATACAGTTTAAAGAGACTAAACATACAGCAAAATCAGAGGCAGATGATGCAAGAATGTTAGAATGTCAAGAATTTTAAAAAACCAATTAATATGATAAGGGACTTAAAGAAAAAGTAGACAACATGAAAGAACAGATAGGTAATGTAAGCAGAAAGATAAAAATTCTAAGAATCTAAAAGAAATTCAAGAGATCAAACACAATGTAACAGACACATTAAGACTGCCTTAAATGAGTCCATTAGTAGACTGGAGACATCTAAGGAAAGATTCTCTGAGCTTGAGAATATGTCAATAGAAACTTCCAAAATTGAAGAGCAAGGAATAAAAAGATGTGGGAAAATAACCAAACAGGATATTCAAGAACTATGAAACAACAACAAAAGGTATAATATATATGCAATACCAGTAGAATAAAGAGAGAAAGGAATGGAAGCAATATTGAAAAAAATAATAATCAAGAATTCCCTAATGTAATTTCAGATATCAAACCACAGATCCAGGAATCTCAGAGAACCTCAAGTAGAATAAATGCAAAAACGAAAACAAAACATAAGTATTCAAACTCTGGAAAATCAAAAATAAAGAAAACAGTTTTGAATGAAACTAAAGAGAAAGTTATCTATATACAGGAGCAAATATTTAAATTATATCAACTTCTCAGAAATGAAGCAAACAAGAGAGTGAAGTGAAATATTTAGTTTTAAAAGAAAATAATACCTACCTTATTGCCTACCAAATTATCCTTCTAAAGTGAAGATTTTTCTCAGAAAAAAATGAAGAAACGTGTTGCAAGTAGACCTGCCCAGCAGGAAATGTTAAAAGAATTTCTTCAATAGGAAGAAAAGAAAATACAGAATAAAAAATGTACAAAAAGAAAGGCAGAGCACTGGAGAATGAATACTTGAAGGTAAAACAGAAACTTTTTTCTTATTCTTAATTAATCTAATAGATAAGTTTATTCAAGTTAATAACATCAACAATATTTGATTATGTGTGTATACATATGTTTATGTATACATATAAACGTAAGTATATATGTATGCTTATGTATAAATGAAATGTGATGAATTACCTTAACTGATTTTTGAATGTTGAACCAGCCTTGCATACATGGGAAAAATGCATACATAAGAGCATTTGTAAGGAGCACCTAAATATGTAAAGCAAATCTTGATGGACATAAAATGAGAGGATGACAGTAATAAAGCCCTAGCAGGTGATTTAACACCTTACTGACATCCATAAGTAGTATATCTTTCAAACAGAAAGCAACAAGGTGATGGTGGCCTTAAATGACACACTAGATCAGATGGATCTAATAGATATCTTCAGAGTATTTCACCATAAAGCAGCAGAATATACATGATTTACAAGTGCACATGGATCAATTTCTAGGGTAGACCACATGTTAGGACACAACAATAAATTTAAGAACATTAAATTATATTTTGCATCTTCTCTGACCATCATGGTACAAAAATAAAAAAAACACAAAAACAAGAAAAAAAACTGAAAAACATACAAAGACATGGAGGCTAAATAACATGTTATGGGACAATAAATGGGTTAATAGTGAGATCAAGAAGAAATCAAAAGATACCTTGAAACAAATGAAAATGGGAACACAACAACCCAAGATCTATGGTTGCAGCAAAAGCAGTCCTAAGAGGTAATTCATGACATTACTATCTCAAAAATCAAACAAGGAAAAAAACCTCAAACAATCTAAGCTTACACTAAAAGGATCTTGAAAAAGAACAACAAACAAAGCCCAAAGTGAGTAGAAGGAAGGAAAGTATAAAGATCAGAGCAGAAAAAAAACAAATAGAGTCTAAAAAGCAATACAATAGATTAATGAATCCAAGACCTGGTTCTTTAAAAGATAAACAACATGACAAACTTTTAACCAGATTCACCAAGAAAAAAAGAGAAAGGATCAAAATAAATAAAATCACAAATGAAAAAGAAGAAGTAACAACTGACACCAAATATAAAAAATGTAAGAAAATATTACAAGCAACTATATGCCAACAGATTGGACAATCTGGAAGAAATGGATAAATTCCTAGAAACACAATCTTTCAAAACTGAATCAGGAATTTTCAGAGAATCTGAATAGAAAGATTACAACTAGTAAAACTGAAGCAGTAATCAAAAGACTCCCAGTAAACAACAGTCTTGAAACAAATGGCTTCAAAGGTGAATTTTACTAAACATTCAAAGAATTAATGCGTATTCTTCACAAATTATTTAAAAAATCCAAGAGGAGGGAAGACCCCAAAGCTTACTTTATGAGGCCAGTATAGTCATAATTCCAAAGCAGATAAAGATACTGCAAAGAAAGAAAATTAGAGGCCAGTATCCCTGATGAATATAGATGTTGAAATCCTTAGGAAAATACCATCAAACCAGTGCCAGCAATACATTATTTAAAAAAAACATACACCACGGTCAAGTGTGCTTTATTCCAGTGAAGCAAGTTTGGTACAATACCTGCAAATCAATAAATGTGATACACCAATAAACAAAGTGAAGGATAAAAACCATATGATTATATCAACAGATGCAGACAGCATTTAATAAAATCCAGCACTCATTTATGATTAAAAAAAAAAAACAAACCTCTCAGGAAAGTGGGACTAGAGAGAACATATCTCAGTATAATAAAGGTCATATAACAAAACCATAGCCAACATCATACTCAATGGGCAAAACTACAAGTGTTTTGCTTAAGAAAGGGAACAAGACAGGGATATCCACTTTCACCACTCTTATTCAATGTAGTATTGGAAGTCCTAGTGATAGCTATCAGAAAAGAAAAAGAAATAAAAGGCATCCACATTAAAAAGGAAGAAGTAAAGGTGTCATTATTTGCAGATAACATGACACTGTATATAGAGGACCCTAAAGATTCCACCAAAGAATTACTAGGACTGACAAATCAATCTAGTAAAGAAGCAGGATACAAAATAAGTATCCAGAAATCAGTTGCATACACCAATCATGCACTACCGTAAAGAAAAACTAAGAAAACAATCACATTCCCAATTGCTTAAAAAAAATAAAATACTAGGGATATATTTAACCAAGAATGTAAAAATAACCTATACTCGGAAAATTATAAGAAACTAAAGAAAGAAATCGAAGAAAATACAAATAAGTGGAAGCATATACCATCTTCATAGATAGGAATAATTCACATCATTAAAATGTCTATACTACCCAAAGCAATCCTTACCTTCAATGCAATTCTTATTAAGATATCAATGGCATATTTCACAGAAGTAGAACAGCTATTCCAAAAATTTATATGGAACCACAAAACACCACAAATACCCACAGCAATATTGAGAAAAAAAAAGTTGGAGAAATCATGCTACCTTACATCAAACTATACTACAAAGCCATAGTAATGAAAACAGCATGGTAGTAGCATAAAAACAGACATAAAGATCAATTGAACATTGATCAATTCTTGATTGATCAATTGATCTATCTCTATTCTTAGAGAGCCCAGATATAAACCCATGCCTTTATAGTGAATTAATAGTTGGCAAAGGAGCCAAGAATATACAGTGAGGTTAAGATAATCTATTCAATAAATAGTGTTAGGAAAATTGAACATAAACATGCAAAAACATTAAACTAGACCACTTTCTTACAAATACATAAGAATAAACTAAAAATGTATTAAAGACATAAATGTAAGACTCAAAACCAAAAAAATCTTAGAAGAAAACATAGGCAGTAAAATCTTGGACGTTTCTTGAAGCAGTATATTTTTCTGATATGTCTTCTTATGTTTGGGAAACAAACAAACAAAAATAAACAAATGGTACTACAGCAAGCTAAAGATATTTTGCTCAGCCAAAAAAAAAACCATCAACAAAATGAAAAAATGACCCATTGAATGGGAAATCACATCCAGCAATGATACTTCTAATAAGGGGTCAATATCCAAAATTTATAAAGAACTTATAAAATTCAACACCAAGAAAACCCCAAACAATCCAATTAAAATACAGGCAAAGAACTGGCATAGACACTTCTCCAAAAAGGATATAGAGATATATGGACAATATACATATGAAAACATGCTCAACGTCACTATGCACCAGAGAAATGTACATTAAAATCACAATTAGATACCACCTCAAACCTGCTGGAATGGCTATCACCAATAAATCAACAAACAGTAAGTGTGGACAAGGATGTGAAAAAAGGGGAACCCTAGTACACTATTGCTGGGAATGCAGATGGGTGTAGCCACTGTGGAAAGCAGTATGGAGTTACTAAAAACATTAAAAATGGAACTGCTTTATGACCCAGTAATTCCACTTCTGGAATTATATTCAAAGAAGCTTAAAACATGAATTCAAAAGAATACACGCATTTTTGTAATGCTACAAAAAATTGTGGCATTATTTACAATAAACAAGATTTCAAAGCAACCCAAGTGTCCATCAATAGATGAGGGAATAAAAACAGCTGTGGTTCATTTATGCAGTGAGGTAGTACTTGGATGTGGAAAAAAGGGAATATTACTCTTTGTGGCAGACCTGGAGAGTATTATGCTAGGTAAAATAAGCCAGTCAGGGAAAAACAAGTACCATATGATTTTACTTACATGTGAAATAGTATTACCAAAATAAGCTGACAAACAAATACAGATTCACAGATGCAGAGAACAGACTGTTAAAGTAGATCTTAAATGTTCTAATCATAAGAAAAAAATGTAACTATGTATGGTGACAAATTTTAACTACACTGATTTTGGTGATTATTTCACAATGTATTCAAATGCTGAATCATTTTGTTGTACACTTGAAACTAATATAATGTTATATGTAAATTATATTTCAATAATAATAAAAATAATGGCCAACATCCAAATATTGACAACACCAAATGCTGGAGAGGATGTGGAGTAACAGGAACTCTCAATCATTGCCAGTGGGAATCCAAAATGATAAAGCTTTTCAAAAACAGTTTGGTGGCTTCTTACAAAGCTAAATATACTCCTAACATAGACCCAGCAACTGCACTGCTTGGTATTTACCCAAATGAACTAAAATCACGTCTACACAAAACCCCATACATGGATGTTTATAGCAGCTTTATTCAAAATTCCCAAAAATTGAATCAACCAAGATGTCCTTCAGTAGGTGAGTGGATAAATAAATTGTGATACATCCAGAAAATAAAATATTATTCAGTGCTAAAAAGAAATGAACTATCAGGCCATGAAAAGGCATGCAGGAACCATAAAGGCATATTACTAAGTGAAAGAGGCCAATTTGAAAAGTCTGCATATTGTATGGCTCCAACTACATGGCATTCTAGAAAAGGAGACTATATTAGTGCATTTTCCAGGTTATGAGGGAGGGAGGGATGAACAGACACATCACAGAGGATTTTTAGGGCACTGAAAGTAGTCTGTGCAATACTACACAACCACAGATTGATACCACTATACATTTATCAAGTCCATACAAGGTACAACATAAGGATGGATCCTAATATAAACTATAGACTTCAGGTGGTGATTGTCACTTAGGTTAATTGATTTAACAAATGTGCTGTTGTTGTATGGGCCATTGACAGTGGGGGAAGTTGCTTACGTGAGGAAAGGGACATATGAGAACTCTGTACTTTCTGCACATTTTTGCTTTGATTCTAAAACTGCACTATAAAATAAATTTTGGTAACTAAAAATAAGTAGTAAAACATGAGAAATAACATTATTATTCACAGCTTGACTGATCGTGTGATTGGGAAAAAATTTAAAGCCTAAAATAAAATACTATAAAATTAATCAGTAAATTTAGCACAATCCCTGGATACATGGTTTTCATAAAATATATTTATTTTCACGTATGTGAAAAAATTATTATTAAAAATAACAAATCTACAAAAGTGCAGAATTTCTATGCATAGACATAGGAAAAATAACCCTACAAATCATTACTAAAATAAAATTTAAATAATATAAGTAAATGGAGGACTATGTTGTGCTGCTCATGCATTGGAGGTCACAATGTTTTTAAGATAAGGATTATCCTCAAATTGATCTATCGATACACAGCAGTCCCAATTAAAATTTTAGCAAGTAATTCTAAAGTTTATATGCAAGCATAAAGGATCATGAAGGGTTGAGAAAATTTTAATAAGGGCAAAATTTAAAAAACTACTTCTACCATATAATGTTATTATAAATCAACAGTCATTAAATAGTGTCCATTGGTACAAAGATAACCTATAAAGATATAACACTACAGAGCAACTAAATAAAACAAACTACCACCTGCAACAATGAAAATAAATCTCAGATTATGGAGAATTTTTTAACTGTTGATGAGTTTTTATTTATTGTCTGCTCATTCTGTTTTATAAATTTAACCAAACATTTCTACTCTATTACTCCATCTTATTTATTTTTAAATAAAACATGTGAGTTCTTATCAGTGTGAAAAAAAAAAAAAAGAAAATAAATCTCAGAGACATTATAGTGAATGAAGAAAACCCAACACAAGAAATTATAGGCTTTATAATTCCATGTATACAAAGTTCAAAAACATACGAAATGAATCTATAGTAATAGAAGAGAATAGTGATTATCTTTCAGAGGTTATAATCGGGAGGGTGAAGGAAGGGACCTCCTGGACATTGGAACTGTTCTGTATCTTGCTATGGATAATGATTACATGGGCAGAGACACTTAAGATTATACATTTTACTACATGTTATATTTAAATCAAAATTTAAGAATACAGAATTTTACAGTATGTTCAGGCTAATTGTTACAAAACATATATTATATGGTAAAGTAGAAATAACTAACATTTTTTAAAGTTAATTCTCCACTTGTAGAGGTGAAATGTTTAACCTACTAGGTCTCCACAGACTACTTCAGTGATAACTCCACAGAACTCAAAAAGAGGTCATTTGACATTGGTGTATGGACAAGCCAGGCTTCTCACAACAGAAACAATAATAAAATTAGGAGATCCTAATATGCATGCATATTTGTCTTGGTCCCCCCCTCAACAGGGAAAAGCTGTCCAGCCTTATTTTCAACACTGCCATTTTTAGTGAAAGGAGAAAAAAGCTAAAATTATGCTTTCAAAAAGGAAAAAGGTTGTAGCCACAGAAAGCAAAATTATAGCTTAAATATGCTACCCTTTCTTATTATTTTGAGAGGAAACAGGAAAAAGTGGTAGCAAACTCTCAACCAAGTATTGTTCTGTGAACAGTCCGAACACTGACCAGTTTTCTTGATCGCCCAGAGCACAAAGGCTCTTTCAACAACCCTCTCCATCGCATAAAGATGAACTTCGTGTGCCTCTCTATCTTCTATTCAAATCAGGCAACAGTTAGTGCTGTCAGGGAATCCAGCTATGAACTAAAATGGAAGATGATAATACTACTTATGTTTATGTTTTGACCCCACCGTGAGCATCAAATGTGGGTACTTAACAATTTATTACAATTAAATGAGAAATCAAGCTTATCAACAACATACTTCTAAAATCAGTCGGTTCTCAGTATTTCAAAGATTATGTACATCTTGTGGTCTGAAATAAAATGTGTAACTAGTGAATAAAGTTCTGGAGATCTAATGGACAGCATAGTAATTACAGTCAACAATACTGTATTATGAACCTCAAAGTTTCTAAGAGATTAGATCTCAATTGTTCTCTCTGCATACACACAAAAGATCATTGTGTGATGTGATAGAGGTATGCTGCTAATGATACTGTAATATATAAATATCAAATCAACATATTATATACCTTAAATCGCAACATATTGTACTTTAATTACGTCTCAGTTAAAAAAGAAAAATATATACATATAGGCCAGATATTGAGCTGAAGTGAGGAACACTACCAATTACCACTAAGAAAGGCAAAAAATACTCTTGGAATGCCTGAAGCCTGAGCAAATGTAGCATGGCTAAACAAACACAAACAATGAAGCCAGTCTAAGTGTCCTCTCTGAAACTAAAGGGACAATGTCTCAGAGTACAAGTTCTGTAATCATTAGCTACAGCCACAAACAAAAGTGTAATGTTTAAAGAAGAGAGCTAGCTACACACCACATCAATAAACTGTCATGTGAATGATAGTATCTGTAGTTTTACAATCTTTACAGCCATTGCATTTGCCAGGCAGCATAGTAATATATGCATGAAATTCCATTTTACATACAGTTGTTTCAAAGATGCAGGTATTGCTTTTACTCTGACTCACCACAGGAGAAAAACCGTGGTAATGTCCTATAGTCAGATCATTCACTGACGCATTAAGACCAAAGTACAGAGAAAAATTCTTAGGTTTTTCCTAAATTTGATGCAAGGGTCTCAAACAGCAAAATAATTAGTTGCCGAGAAAGAAGATTCTACCACTTCACTCAGTTTCTAACTCTCTAACATCTAATCCAGTCTCAAAATTCACACGTTTTGTCAAGTTATCCCATTGCCAGGTGATTTCCTTCCCTGACACTCACTTGCCTTAGTCTTTGTAAGATGTTCTCAAAATCCAAAACAGATATTTGCAAGAAAATTAAGCATTCTGATGATCAGTGGGTTTGTTTCAAGTGGATTCCATAAAGGGTAACAACAGTAATAAAATAACAATAACAATGGTAATGAGCTCTAAGCTTTAAGTCACCAATAAGAGTTGAAATAACTAAGAACAGCCTTGATTTTATCTTAAGTTTCAGCTTCCAAGGACCCATAGAATTCTCCAAGATGTAACTTCTGGATCACAATATCAACTTAACCCTATAATCACTGCCATTGCCTTCCTGACCAAAGCCAAATTTCCATGAATAATTACTTTCAGTTTACTACTGTGCTATAGAAATGGAAAGCATTCTTTGCTTCCTGTTTTAAACTTTTGAGAGAAACTAGTGTGAGCCATTGAAAATGTCTCTGATATACCATCAAGTAAGCTGCTTGTCAGCTGTAGAGGAACAGGTGATCCCTGAGCACTGGGAGTTTTTATATTTGTTTCCTTAAAGTCTCTAAGTAAGGGCCACTGAGCAGTTGGCATTTGTAGGAATTGCAAAATATCAAAACAGAATTGCAGTCCTAAATGACTGTAGTCTTCCTTAAACTGGAACTGCTCCTTTCTCTGTCTTTTATAACTATGACCAGTTATTTTGTAAAATGCTTTGCAATTTGGGTTCTCTAATGGTGTATCCTCATTGTTAGATTCAGGTTATGTAATGTCAACAGGAATTCCACAGAAATCATATTGTGAATTTAGTAGATGATATAAGCAGATATGTAATGTTGACTTATATTTTTTGTGTTCACATCTATCACTTTTATTATATAATCTCTAAATTTTTAGTCAGTTATAAAACCTTTTCTTACACCAAGGTTCAAGAGGAATTCATCTGTTTTCTTACAGCATGTATTTTCCATTTTAACTCTTGCTGCAGAATTTTAGTAATTAGTTTATGTGTGCCACAAGATAAAAAAGGTTGAAGATTGCCCTTGAAGGGTTTTAGGCAGAATTACAACCTGATCAGATACGTGGTTTAGATACACCCTGAGTAAGTAAAGAACTGTAGAGAAGACACTGGAGGCACAGTTGGGAAGCTGTGTGGCAGACAGGCCTAGGGGGAGAAGAAACAAACTTCGCATGTCTGCTGCCTGACCATGTAGCTTACTCCATCACTTCCCACAGGCCTCTTTGCAAACGCAGTTCTGTGCACCTTCTCCCAACCACGTTGTTTAAAATGTCAGCCCCAGCTCCCCTCCATACTCCTCTTCTGTTTTCTTTTTTAAATTATATTTTCTTGATGATTCTATTACAGTTATCCCAATTTTTCCCTTTTTGCCCCACTCCACCCAGCACCCTAACTTCCTCAGGCCATCCCCCCACCATTGTTCATGTCCATGAGTCATGTGTATAAGTTCTTTGGCTACTCCCTCTCCTATACTGTATGTTATATCCCTGTGGCTATTCTGTAACTACTTATTTGTACTTCTTAATCCATCACTGCTTCACCCATTCCCCCACATCCCTCTTCCATCTGGCAACCATCAAAACTCTCTCTGTATCCACGGTTCTGTCTGTACTTCTTGTTTTTTCAGTTTGTTTTTCAGATTCAATTGTTGATACAGATGAATTTATTGCCATTTTATTGTTCATAGTTTTGATCTTCTTTTTCTTAAATAAGTCCCTTTAACCTTTCATATAGTAATGGCTTGGTGATGACTAACTCCTTTAGTTTTTTTTCTTATCCAGGAGGCTCTTTACCTGCCCTTCAATACTAAATAATAGCTTTCCTGGGTAGGAAAAGCTATTCCTGGGCAGTCTTGGCTGTAGGTCTCCACTTCTATGACTTTGAAAATTTCTTGCCATTCCCTTCGAGCCTGCAAAGGTTTTGAAAAATTGACAGTCTTATGGGAACTCCCCTGTAGGTAATTAACTTCTTTTCTCTTGCTGCTTTTCAGATTCTCTCCTACCTTTAAACTGTGGCACTTTAATTATGATGTGTCTCAGAGTGGGCCTATTTGTATCCATCTTCTTGGGAACTGTCTGTGTTTCCTAAACTTGTATGTCTATTTCCTTCACCAAATTAGGAGATTTTTCTTTCATTATTTTTTCAAATAGATTTCCAATTTCTTGCTCTTTCTCTTTTTCTTCTGGCACCTCTATGATGTGAATGTTAGAAAATTGAAGTTATCTCAGAGGCTGTTTACACTATCCTCATTTTTTTGATTCTTTTTTCTTCTTGTTGTTCTGATTGTTTTGGGGTTTTTTTGCTTCCTTATGTGGTTATTATTTTTTTTTTTTGCTTCCTTACGTTGCAAATCATTGATCTTATTCTCAGCTTCATTCACTCTATTGTTGTTTCCCTATAAATTATTCTTTATTTCAATTAGCTTACCCTTGGTTTCTGACTGGATCTTTTTTCTGCTGTTGAGATCCTCACTAAGTTCCTTGAGCATCCTTATATCCAGTGTTTTGAACTCTGTATCTGATAGATTCCTTATCTCCCTTTTGTTTAGTTATTTATCTGGAGTTTTGATCTGCTCTTTCTCTTGGGCCTCATTCTGACATAGCAGTAGAGCTGCTATGACTTCTGGCTTGGTAGTGTGGCCTAATGTAGCAGGTGTCCTGGACAGTCCAGTGGCACACCCTTCTCTACCACCAAAGCTGGGTACTTGAGGTGTCCCCTTTGTGTGGGCTGAGTAAACACTCCTCTTGCAGTTGAGCCTTGATTGCTATTGGCAGGTCAATGATAGAGATTTACTCAGGCCAGTCAGCTGCTATGATTGGCTGTGGCCACTGACCACCAACCTTGTCCCTCTGTGGAGAATCAGCTATGTGGGGACAGGATGGTGGTACTCCAACATGGTCTGCATCTGTCCACTGGGTGTGCAGGCCCTGGGATTTCCTGGGTGGCACAGGCCCAGGTCAGCCCCTACCTGTGTTCTGCCCAGGGCCACTCTGCCTGAGCTACAAAGCAATCTGAGATTGCTACTTTTGCTGGGCTTGGAGATTCCCAGGCAAAGCCAAACTGTGAATCTAGGCTGGCTGATGCTAGTGCTGGGCCTGGGGCTGCTTAGCAAGAGGAACAGGGGCTGGAGTTTCACTGAGGCCAGCTGTTGCTTGAGAGGATTTAGGAAGTTGTGGAACATGAGCCAAGACCAGCCATTCATGTGGAAAAGTCACTGTTAACAATTTGGATAGGCCCCAAGTTGGGCCTTCAAGATCCCCTCAGGGGATCTCCAGGGCAGGGCAAACAGTGTTAGCCAGGCTGATCGAGTGTCAGATATGGCACCCTTCTGACAGCTCTGTGACTCTGTGGGGGGAGGGTAAAGAAAGGGACAATGGCCTCTACCTGCCTTTCTGTCTGGCAGAAAGCTGTCCCCCAGCTCTTACCATGACACCAGATACTGTAGTTTCTCCCTGCGTGCCACTGTATCTTTCAAGCTTCTACCCCAGTGCTGTAGCTCAGAGGGAATGTGTCTGAGTAAATCCATGTGTGACTTCTTAAAGAGGAGCTGTTTGAAACTCCAGAAGTCTCTTCCCCCAACTCAAACCTGCTAGATTTTGCAGCCAGACATAGAGACTTATCTTCCTGGCCCTGGAGACCTGGGCTGGGGGGCCTGGTATGGGGCTGGGACTCCTCCATCCCAAGATCTACCTCCGAAATTTTTATCCATCACACATGGGTGTGGGACCAGCCCATTCTGTGTCTCTACGTCTCTGCCCCCTCTACCAGTCTAGATGGGTGTGGTTTCTTTACTTCCACAGTTTGCAGACTTCTATTCAACTTGATTTCTGACAGTTCTGAGTGATGGCTGTTCTATAGTTTAGCTGTTATTCTGATGGGGTGTGCGAGGGGCAAGCCGTGTTTACCTATGCTGCCATCTTGACCAAAAGTTTCCTTATTTTCATTTCTTTATTTGTATTGGTAAAATGAATTATATTGATAATTAAATTTTCCTCTGATCACATTTAAATGTTTCATAGATTCCAAAATATAGGGTTTCTTTATAATTATTACCTTTTTTCTGTAATATTCAGATTTCATTTCCCCTTTTGACCAAGAATTGTTTAATAGAAATCTTCTTTAATTAATTTCCAGGTAGAAGGGTGACTGATTTTAAATGTGTTAATGATCTAAGTTCACTTCACTTGATATCGCAAATCTCTGTCATTGCAAAAATGACATAAACTATAAACTATATATAAATCCTTTGAGGTCAGGATCAGTGTTAAGAGCATAGAAGCCAAAGAAAGGGAAAAATGTTGTTACAAATAATAAATCCATAAATTACTTTTTCCGAACACTTTCAGTTTCTCTATTACAATGTCCCTATGCTACATGGAATTTGACTACCTTCTAAAATGTGAACTACATAAATAAACTGTCTCAAAACAGAATGTAAAGTGTATGTATTACTATTCTATCACTAACATTTTAAAGCTTATTTTCATTGACTAAAGCAATTTCGCAATCTTTAACAAAATATGTCATTTTGTCATTATTTTAAATCAACCAATATTTTATATAGCAATTGCTTTATATGTTGGTAAACAGGTAATGTGATTATACACATCAGATCAAACTAAGTTCCTACACATATTCAGAAGATTTTCTAGGAACTTAGTATTACTTTCTATCCTCTAAGGACATTTTAAATGTCTCCAGTGTGTAACTCCACCCTGTGCAGTGTTATTTTTGAGCAACAAACTTCTGAAAGAACATGATAGAAAGAACATGTTCCAAAAGAACAGCTTTCTCCTAGCCTTGAGATACACAAAACTGACACTAATGACTTAATAATCAAATGCCTTCTTATGGTTTAAGTCAAAATGTTACTTGTGAGTGTTAGACAGATGTACCGGATTATTTACATTTTCCCATCAAGAATTAAAGATCCACGACTTCTGATTATGAAGACATATCAAAATGAGCTCATGTGCTGACCTGTTTGGCTCAGTTGGTTGGACATCATCCCACAAAGCAAAGAGTTGCCAGTTTAATAACCACTTAGGGCATATGCTTAGGTTGTGGATTTGGTCCCCGGTCAGGGCGTGAACAAGAGGCAAGAGATCAATGTTCCTCTCTCACATCGATGTTTCTCTTCTCTCCTTCTCCTTCCCCTCTCCTCTAACTAAAAATAAGTAAGTAAAAATCTTTTTAAAAAAACAAAAACTAGCTCACAACTCTTTCCTAATCACTAATTCTGTAAGTAAACTAATTAAAAATCAACAACAATAACAAAAACATTCACCAACAGTAACCAAACCAGAAAAGCAAAATAACTAAATATAATAAATCTTAAAAACTGGCAACCAAGATAAGAATCAGAGATGATATGATTGAGTTAACAAAATGCTAAGAATCATCAATAATATTCCCAAATATGGAGAGAAGCAAACTGAATGAGTTTATTTTCTTCTTCATCAGCCTAAAGTGTAGAAGCAAAGGAAACTCAAAAGAAATAGGAAAAGTGAACAAGAAATTCATCTCTGTCTGACAAATGTTAAGAATCTAGGTTGACACAACAAATTAAGGGAATGGCCCAAAACATACCCTCTGGAATGAATGATAAACCCTGACTCTAATCCCTATTAGATGGATCAAACTATGATAAAAAGCAAGTCATGAAATATCAGGAAAGACAACTCGGCCCCAAAATAAAATTTACATACTGCCTGAGCTGAGTTCTCTCCACTGCTGCCCCACTATCTTCTCACCCCGAGAAATAATTTCTCAGGATTCCAAAGAGAAAAAGCAAAGAACAAACAAAGAGGAAATGTATACAGAATGTTGGAGAGAAGAAAGATGAAAGGCAAGTGTACTCAGCTGTGATAGAATTTGGAGAATCCTATACCCCTAAGTCTTTCTTGAGATTGAGAGGGAAGCTTCTCAAAAATGAAATTCACCCAACTAAAAGAGAAAGTAAAAGAAAAAGAAAAGCTGTGGCAAAGTAACTATTGATCACCTTCATATACACATAGAATAAACACCAAACAACTGTGGGAATTTTCATTATGAAACAGAACAGAAATTTTATAAATTTGACCATGCAAAAGTAGCAAAATAACTAACAAAAAAATCAGAAATTGGTGGTAGAGATTTGGGAGAATATAGGAAAGTATATAATGCCCTTATGTTTATAAGCAGAAATCCATTTGTTTCCTTTAAAAATAAACAAGTAGCTTTTAAGAGGAAAACATGAGAAAATCTCTTAATTTTTCATAATGTCTCCCCCCATTTTTTAAACCTTAAGGGGAATCTTTTAGCAAATATTTCTAATGCTGAAAATAAATATTTATTTGAGATTCACAAACTCCTTTAGTTCTAGTTCCATTCTATTTTGTCTATTAGAATCAAGTGAATTAAAATGCATCCATTTCTATTTACAATAGTATCTAACCCCATTTTCACAAATGTCTATCCAACTGTTCATGAATTCATATGCTACCACTCTCTTGTTTTATCTGTATAAATGCATTAGAGGGATATCCACCTTAAATTATGGTAATTTCTAGGTAGTAGTATCCTTTTTTCTATCTTTAATTTTTACATTTTTCAACATTGATTTCTTCTTTTAAAAGATAGATTTTTTAAAAATAAAGACACAGAGCTGTTTTTAAAAAATAAACAAACTAAGCAAATATGCCAAGATTACCCATGTTTAATTCTGGGTGGAAGAATATAAATGATTCTTCCTTCATTGCATTTTTCTTAATTTGTTTAATTTTAAAGCAACAACAACAACAATATTAAAGGTACTGGCTTCATCATGCTGCCCCACAAGTGAGGTTAATCTTCAGCATGCACACCTAGACTTCTCTATTCTTAAGTATTTGAAAGAGCCAATCCAGGGACAATAGGCAAAAGTTGAACTAAGTCATTGCCCCTGGATCAATTATTAGTACTTCCAGCTCTTAGTTATAAATCATCATACCCTCTTCTGGCACGGAAGTACAACAGTGTAATGGTAGATTAGGTAATGGGCACTACCTCTTGCTATACCTCTTATTTTCAAAATCTTCCTATTGCTTCAGGAAAATAAAACAAATAAAAGGAAAAGGAAGAAAGGATTAACAAACAGAGTAATGAAATCTTGAAAATTCTAGACTCTACGTAATGGGCACATGAGGGTTCATCATACCATTCTCTCCCTGCTTTTTCTAGGTTTGAAATGTTTTTTGTAATACGATTTCTCATATCCCTCATACATTACACAAAGTAAGGGTTCTTTGCAATTCATAAGCTCAACTTTAGAACAAAGTAACTGAAGCTAATTGATCATTAACATTGTACTGTGAATTATTTTAATCAAGTAATTAGATCTTGTCCCGCATATCACCTAAAATCACATGTACAAAGCCTGTTTGATGAAAGGAATGGAGGCAAAGGAAATTTGAGAGAATGGGACATTTCAGCAAGGGCAGCCGGAGATAGTAATGGGGTTGGAGACAAGGTAGTAGCCTATGAAAGGACACCAAATATGTATTTTCCTTTCTTTGAAAATTTATCTAGTTATCATTTGAAATCATTTTTTAAAGATTGTATTTATTTATCTTTAGAGGGTAAGGGAAGGAGAGAGGGAGAGAAACATCAATGTATGGTTGCCTTTCATGCATCCCCTGCTGGGAACTGGCCTGCAGGGAACCAGCCTGAAGCCCTGGTATGTGCCCTGACTGGGAATCGAACCGCAATTGTCTGGTTTGCAGGCCCGCGCTCAATCCACCGAGCTGCACCAGCCAGGGCTTCATTTGAAATCATTTCATGCATTGTCTTGACTTTTCTCACATCAGACAACAAATACCCTCTCAGACACAGTAAAAAATATAAATAGATTAATATATTTGGGTTCATGCCTACTTGCAGGCTTCTGGTAGACTTTTATTCTATTTCTACCCATAGTGGTAATAACAATTAACAATTATTCAAGGCTTGATATGGTAACACTTGACATAATATAGTTATACATTAAACTAAGTGTTTTAAATGCAAGAATTCTATTAATATAGACAGGTTTGTGGGATGAGTACAGAGAAGTTAAGAAACTTTCCCATTAAAAAAAAAAACCTGTGGTACTTATCTACAAAGGCTACTTATCTATGGCCTTTTTGGCCATATAAAAAAATGAAATCTTACCAACTGTGACAGCATAGATGGACCTAGAGAGTATATTGCACCAAGTGAAATAAGTCAGAGAAAAACAAATACCATATAATTTCACTTACATGAGGATTTAAAGAACAATATAAACAAATAAACAAAACAGAAACAGATTCATAGATACAGAGAAGAGACTGATGGTTGCCAAAGGGGCAGGGGGTTGGGTGAGAAAGGTGAAGGGATGAGAAGTACAGATCGGTAGTCACATAATAGTCATGGGGATGTAAAGAATGGCATAGAAAATGTAGTCAATCATACCGTAATAACTATGTATGGTGCCACTTGGGTACTGGGAATACCAGGCTGGAAATACTTCATAAAGTATATAATTGCACTAAAACTAATACAAAATAATATTAAATATAAAACAAAAAAGAAACTTCCCCAAAGACAAACAGCTAATATGTAATAGAAATGGGATTGGAACCCAGGCAATCTGAGTCCAGAGCCTGTGCTCTTAACTACTAAGTTGATGTTTACCAAACTTTTTTCTAGTATTTTCTAGAAGTCACTCAAAATTCTGAGAGGACACAAAAATATGACTCCTCAGACTTTCAAAAATATAAGTCCTTGCAACAACATGGATGGAGCTGGAGTGAAATGGGCCAGGCATTGAAGGACAAATACCATATGATCTCACCTTTGACAGGAAGCTAAACAATCAATAAAACAAACAGGCAAACAGAATAAAAACAAAGACACTGAAATAGAGAACAAGTGGGCAGTGAACAGAGGGGAGAGGGAAGGGAATTTAAGGGGAAAATGGGGAGGGATTTTGAGGAACAAGTATGAAAGACACAGGGATGAGGACTGGGGGGGGGAATGGGAGGGAGGTGGGGAGACGGGGGGGGCTGGGATGGGAGAAATAGACAAAAAATGTACTTGAAAAATAATTAAATAAAAATTAAAAAAATATATAAGTCCTTCTTTGGCAAAGTTAGACTCTGTTAGAGAGGCAGCAAGATTAAATCAAAAGAACTAAGAATTGTAGTCATAAAATAGACTGTTGTTTGGCAATCCCAAAGCCACCCACAACCCCTTCTTCAACTGCTTTTCACTAGAGATGCTGCTAAAGCAAAGCATTTGCTTTGCTAGTTTCCTATGCAGCTAGAGTCATTGGCCACATGGTCTAGTTCTAAACCATGAGACAAAGCAGGAAGCCTGACATGGGGCTTCTGGGAAAGATTTGCTTACTTTGATTTTTTTTTTTAAAGGAGGGACAGATGGCATAACCCTCTTCCATGCACCACCCTCGGCTCCCTCTCTTGGAAAGTGGGGCTGCCATGATGAAAGGAAGGCCAGAGTATGCAGGAATACATGTCAAGTGCTAACATTGTTATCCTCCTGTACCAGCACCAGAAGCAACATTCAGACTTCTCGTTACATGCAAAAATTAAACAACTATTTCTTTAAGCTAAAATGGGTTAGATGTTTTGTTTTGTTGTTAATTCTGTCAGCCTAAGGCTTTCCTAACTAATGTAAGTTTTACCAATTAATAGTCATGCCACCTGAAGCATAACAGCCTCAATTTCCTCATTTGTCTTGAAAACTAAATGAGATAATATTTGAGAACCACTTAGTTTTTACTCAGGGTAGGTTGCCTAGTAAAAGATAGTTTAATCTGCGCTATAAATCCTCATCATGTCTAGAAACACTTTAGTGGGAGAAACTAAATGTTCATCGCTGTTACTACAGAATCCTAGCTCTACGGCAAAGCACCTAAAGGGTAAGAACAGAGTATGAGCCACGGACTGAAATTCATTCATCCCAAATAAATATATTAAAGCCCTAATCCCCAACGTGATAGTATTTGAAGATGGTGCTGGTGGGAGTAAATTAGCTTTAGATGAGGTCATGAGTCTGGGATTCTAATGATAGGATTAGTGTCCTTACAAAGGAGCACACTGGACAGTTTCTCTCTGTCTTCCTCCTCCTGTTTTTCCTCCTCCCTCTTCCCCTCCCCTTCCCTCTCCCTTTCCCCTCCATGTGAGGACAAAGTGAGAAGGTGGACATCTGCAAACCAAGAAGAGAGCTCTCACCAGGAACTGAATCAACTGGCATCTTAAGCATGGATTTCCCAACCTGTTTAACTACCCAGTTGATAGTACTTTGTTATGGCAGCCTAAGCTGACTAAGATGCTATGTGAAAAGCCTCTCCCACAAAAAGGCCAATAGGACAAAAGAGAAAATTTGCACTGCTTAAGAAAGTCTGGCATCTTCCTTAACTACTTAACCAAAGGTGAATTGTGTTCATGGGCTGCTAACCTCCTATTCATCCCTCAGCCTTAAGCAGTAACTGCCTCAAAAGCTCCTAATCTTTGGAGCAGGGATGGAGAAAGAAAATCCTATACTGATTTACCTTCCTTTCCTCCTCTACTGGAGGAAGGTCACTTTACAGCCAATTTTTCTTACAGTTTACCATATAACATGATGGTTAACAACACTGGGTTTAGAGCTATTCAACTCTAGTGGTGTCAAATACAGGTTCTGTCAATTATTAACCTTGTGGCCTTGATTAAGTCAATTTTATCATCTGCAAAGTAAGGGTAATAATAGTATCTATATCTACTAAACGAGATCATGTATAAAAAATACTTAGCCAGCTTCTCATGTGCCTCGTGTAACAGACAGTACTTCATTAATGTCAGCCAAAAAAAAAAAATAGGTGGGATCAATGATGAGCAACCAAGGCAAATTTTACCCAAATATTACAAAATTTTTAGTTACCTCATCTCAATCATTTAAGAGGACAGGTGGACTCATTTCTTTTCTATAACTGTTTAGCCTAGTTTATTTAAAAAACCATCAAGGAATGAAAAAAATTTAAAGAAAATATGTGATTTATTTTTTATTTTACAGTTTTATTTTTACTTCAGATACCTTCCTTTTAAATAAACTATTCCAAGGGAAATCTAATTATTACCTACCTGAGTGTTTTCAAGTTAAAAACAAACAATGTTTCAAATACCTCGACAAGACATAATTGCCTAATGAGTTTATTATCCTATAAACACTACAATAATTATGACCTATGGTACAAACATAAAACAATACAAACTACTCCCTCCCACAAATACACACTCCATGTGATCAAAACTACACACTACTAGAAGATACTACTCAGAGCTCAGAGCTCAGCTGCCAAGATTTTCAACAAGCCTTGACTTGCACCTGCAAACAGCTGGTGAATGCTACTTTTCCAGGTAAAAAACTAAATTAAGCACAGAGAATCAGGGCCCCAAAGCACCAACATCAAGTTGAGAGTTTGAAAAGAGAGAGAGAGAGAGAGAAGGGTTAGATGATCTAAGTGGTCAAAGAAAACCTGTAGATGAAAATAAGTTATAAACAAACAATTTGGACATGAAGGAAGATAAAAACTGGAAACCACTTTATCCATAAAGGCTCAGGTCCTAAGTGACAGCAAATTCTTATATATTATCAAAGAAGGCCAGAAAACAGGCCTAAATCTGATCAGGTAAAGAAAATTCAATGGCTCCAAAAAGAGAAACTCAAGCAGAAGGCATGAGTCAACTGAGACTCCATGTCCTTGATTTTCTACACACAGGTTTGAAAGGTAAAATGATGATTAATACCGTGAAGGGAAAACAAAGAACAGGAAGACTAATACGAACAGAGGCAAAACACTAAAACACATATGCAAATGTCTTTTTTCCCTCTGAGAAGTTCTATCTACAATGAAACTGCAAGGACTCCCTATTCTTGCACTAGAATGCTGTTGGTTCTACATTACCATTCTATCACTAGGAAAGATTTCATTTTATTTCAATAACAATGCAAATGCCTCACTATTAAAATACCACAGTGGACACACCCTAAGTGTCACAAAGGGAATTAGAGAAAAACAAGTCCAAAGGCCAAAAACTGGATACTGTAAATGGAGACTAAAAGTCATTCAAAACTTGTTTCTGGATTATTTCAAAGCTTTATATGACCTATTTTAAATTAACATATACAAAATAAAGTAATAACTGGGAGAAATTTAGGGTAAATCGGTAATCCTCTCTTCAGATTTTAGATTATCTTTTTAAAATAACATGATTTAGTGCCTTACTTCTATGTGATTATTTCTGAAGACTTTGGTCATTGTGGCTATATTCCTTCAAATGCTAACTATTACAGTATGTATTTCAATTTCACTTTCATAATGACAATGCTGCTTTCTAAATATCTTTAATAGGTGTGCCCTGCCTAATTGCAAAAATATCATACCGTGGGCTCCTCAGAGAATCAGATAAAAACTTACATTTTTAAAATAACAGTATTTCAAATAAGATATGCTACATCTCTGCTGAAAGTTGCTTACAAATTTCACAATGTAAGTACTATGCAATAAATGACATTCAAAACCTAATTTCTCATTTTTATTTGATTTAGCTTTTGAAAACCAGTTTTTCCTTAATTTATGAAGATAAAAATGCCAGTTTAGTCAATACATATTTTATGCATATGGCTTCATCACTGAGTAATGAAATTCTATACTGATGAGGCATACAAACTCTTAAAAAAATCTACATCTGACACCACATTCATATTTTTCTTAAGGTAACTTAAATCAGAAAAGGGTGAAGACAATTGCAAAATGACCCAAAGCTTCTGCCATTCATGGCTGTTTGGATACCTTGTTTTTTATATTAAAGCAAACCACAAGATCTATCAAGAAGAAGTGACTTGATCAAAAAAGAGCAGTTCCCTTTTGGATGCTTGACTCCAGTAATCCTACTGGCCGCACTGTGGACATGTGTCTATATTTTAAGTGTTTGTGTAAGCATTAGAGAGTTCTTTGAGATGTCAGTTTTGTCAGAAATGCAGATAAAGTAATTTTGATGCCAAAAACGATATCGAATTAGTTCTTCCCCACAAAAATTTTGGATTTGGTCTTTGATTTATCAAAACCAGAGACCTCCATGAAAAAAGCAGCACTCAAATTGGTTAGCCCACCAAAACGCTAAAATAAAAGGAAAGTTATAAGACTTTATTTGAGCTGACTTTTTATAGGAACCGTATGCATGACTTTCACTTTCTAGAAAGTGGTTTTCTCTTGAACACACATCAGAACCGTTCAGCATAATATAATTGCGAGTTGTCAGTCAGGGCCGCACCCTTCACTTTGTGGCAAACCGCCAACACATCTGTCAGAAGCACTCATGAGCTTCCGTGTGTTATTGTAATCCTCTACAAAAAGAACAAGCCCATTCACCGATTTCACATTTTCCAAACAAAACAATGACTTGCTTAAAACCCAATCCAAATGAAATCGTTGTGTTTCTTTATAGACCATGAGCTACTTTCTCACCCAAGTGACTGATCTCACCAGTAATTAAAGGGAATCATTTATCTTGTATACACTTGATTTCATTATGTACTGGTTACAAATTTTTAAAAACAAGGAGGCATGTCTATGTTGTAGAGTTATGTTTGTAAATATAAAACATGCATACATTCATAATTGCTTATAAGAAAGAATGCAATTACATACTACTTCGATAAATTTCTTTCCTTTAAATGTTCTCCTCCTAACACATACATACTACAATATTGACAGAAACCAAACCCATTTTTAGTAGGAACAAAATGTACTCTGTTATTACAGTAGGTCAGTTCAATTATCATTGATTTCCATCATTCCTACAATCTGAAATAACTTGCAACAGAGTAGAAGAGTAAAAAGAGTATAAAATTCCTATAGCTACCTTTAAGTAATAGTTAAGGAATAAAAACTCTTTTATTCATTCTATATCTAACCTTTCAAAGAAGTTATCAACTATCAGGAGAAGTCAAGTCTAGAAACTTTAATACCAATGGAATAAATCCCTTGTAAAAAAATAGATCCAAGGTGCCAATTGTTCACAAGTCATAACTTCTGAAATTGCTTTCAGTTGCATGTATGTGTTCACTAACTTGCCTGCATGCTTTCTCTCTCCATGTAACAAAGCAGAACTACTATGTAAAAGAAGCTTTTTCAATGTTTATTTATTTGCAGATTTGAATGAAAAAACATGTGACTTACTGGTATCAAACTTATGAGTATCCTTTTCCTACAAGATAATCTTCTCACATACATATACATATTTATATTTTATACATGAAATATATTTATATTGATATCAATATAGGTGATTTTTTCCTATTTTATTTCCCAGAAACAAAAGTTTAAGAAATAATGGAACTGATGGAAATAAAAAGTCAAAACCCAGTAACATTTTATTGGCTCTCAGTCATCAATAAAATATATATTTAATAGATAAAATACATGTATAGTTATGTAGGTGGTAACTATACCAAATATACAGATATATATGGTAATATCATAAGTCAGACAAGGGAATTTCAATACTTCATCTTACTTGACCTTCACTTAATGTGTTACTTGAGGATGTCAAGTAGATGATAATAACATCCCAATATTATAAAAAAATCCAAAAAGTAACTTTCCCAAGATCATACAACAAAAATTGAGATCTTCAGATTCAAAAACAAACCATGATACTATCATGCCTATTTTTACTAAATTATATACACATACATATATAAACACCAACATACATATGTTATAACATATATCATTTACATATACCCCTTATACTAACAAGACACCTCAGATCTGGGAAATACAGGGGATACAATAAGACATAGTAGTTGCAAGAAAAAAATAATTTAGGATGCCTATCTCGTGAATCTCAACTAATATTTTTAGCAGCAATGCTTTTGTATATTAATTTCACAATAGAATATATAGTCATGAAACCCAACTAAAATGCCTTACATTTATCCCTTCCAGGGAATTGAAGTAACAAGCAAGTAACTCTTTTACTGAGCTTGATAAAAAAATAAAAAAATATCTGTATTTACCCTCTAAATAAAATCTAAAAAAAAATCTGTATTTGACAAAAAGATCTTCAAACCATGCCTTCAGTCTTTATTGGGAAGAATATGTACAGATATTCATTTGATTTACTTCACATTGATAAATTGACCTATTTTCTAAAATCAAAGTAAAGTCTGTTTTAAAATTATGTTTACAAGTTGAACTGCTGAAACATTACATATGAAATGATTATGGAGGGGGCATTAATATAAGATTTCCTTGCATAAGAATGGTACACTATCAAACCGATCAGCTACAATTGGTTCCTTCATACTCTTTTTAAAAAACGGATGTTCTCCTAGATGTTAGTTTTTCAAGATGAAAACCATGTGATGTTCCAATTTTAATGCAATGTTTCTTTTTGTCAAAACTCATCACCAATATGTTCATTTACTTAGAATATTAATTACTTCAGTGTTTTAATCTATGTTAAGAAAGGAGAAACTCTGTGGGAAGTCAAAGCAACAAATGCAACTCACCAAAAACTAACATCTTTAGGCGTCATAAAACTTATCCCAGCCTATATTTAAAAAATTAAATATATAATATTAATCTGTAATTAAATAGTAGAAACTGTTTTAAGATAATTATGTTCCTTTGCTTTACAATAAAATCCAACTCTTAAAGGTAATATATACAATTACTCTATAAATCCTGCACATACTTATAAAATATGGAAATGATGCCAACTAAAGACCACAAGGTAAGAATATCACTAACTCTCTTTTTAAAAACTAGCAGTTAGAAAAACACATTTCTGTAAGAAAAACTTTTGATCCTGAGCAGTTTTTCAAGTCTATTTGTAATTTTAAAAATATAAATAACTATTTCAAATTCTTTTTTATTAATACTTATAGATGATAGCAAAAAAGTATGAATTTGGGAATTTAACAAAAATCAGACTAAATAATTCTTCAATATGTTTACATCAAAAAAGTATACATTTTTATCATTTCTTACTAGTTTATCAGTTATAAAAAATTAAGGTTTTTAAAAATTTTTATTTAATCCTCACCCCAAAACATGCTCATTGATCTCAGAGTGAAAGGGGGACAGAGAAAGAGGGAGAAAAACATCAATGGGTTGCCTCTCACACACACCCTGACAGGGGACTGAACCTGCAACCCAGGAACGTGTCCTGATAGGAAATCGAACCTGCCACATTTTGGTTTATGGGGTGATACTCCAACCAACTGAGCCACACTGGCCAGAACACAATTAAGGGTATTTTTAAGCAATTTTCCTAAAATTAATGCCCTCACTACTTGAAATCTGATTATACACAAGCATACTCATTATTTGCCTAATATTTTGGCAAAATAACAATACATTTTTTTAAACCACCTATATTAAACACGTGAAATCAAAGTTTATCTGGTTTGTTTTTTAGCACACACACACACACACACACACACACATACACACATGGAAAGAAGCCTGTGGTGGATACATATATCTTTTTATATGACTTTCCTAAGGGTCAATGCCAAATATAAAAATGAAAACCTTTTACTTTAATACCACTCAGTTCAATCGATTGAATGACAATATCCAAACCAAATTTCAGGGATCAGATAACTCAAATGGTATGCTTGAAAGAAATCAGGCAATTTTTATTACCTATAAATAATTCATAAACAAAAGAACTGGCAAATTACTTTTTAAAAATAAATCTTATTAAAATAGAAATATAACATTAAAATATTGGATGAAATTCTTGGGTGATTTTATAACAATAAATATATAACTTTGTGTTGCACAATGCAAGTGCTCAAAATGATCTGCTTAAAACGTAAAATGGTTAAGTATTCCAGGTAGGGTATCTTTAGATAGTTTATTGAGCAATGATTTTCTTTAAACATAATAAATACACACATACATAAATACATACCACTAACATAAGAAGATCCTTTCTAAAAGTACTAAAAAGATAATTTTTGTGGCTTCAATTTTATTTCCATTAAAGCTGATAAAACTTATTTAAAGTATCTTTTATTTTGACTTTATGCTAGTAAGCACTGCATAGCATAAGAAATTCCCCCAAGTAAATGACATAGCAAAATTATGGCTATAACAAGAATGATTATAGTTGTCATATTTTCTAGCATTATTTTGCATGACAAAAGAGAAACTTCATTCAATGTTCTATAATTTCATTTACTAAGTAAAATTTCTCTAGATACCTGTAATTCTCCTTTAAATAGCAACAGTTTAAAATAAGTAAAATATCTCTAACATTTTGAAAGAAAAATAACATCTTCTGAAAAATATAGAAGATGACCAAGCTCAGATTATAATTATGCACAGTTTCACTTAATAATGAGATGGAATACATTTTTCTTCTTAAGCAAATATTTAACAATAAGTGTTATTGTCAACCCCAAAATATTAATTCCAGTTACCTAAAAATACAGATACCCTTTCTCTCAAGCCTACCAAATTGTCTCTGATATCTGTTGTGCTAGAGAATTGAGTGTTCAAGCTAGTCAAATAATCTAATTAACACAGTTACTATATTAATAATGTATGGTTTATTAATTTGTATAGAATTTAGGTTATTTGCTACTGATCATAATTTAGTTTTTATTGCTTCAGTAATTATTTCATATTTCCCACATGTCATCATCAAATCAATAGGTAAAATACCTGCTAAAAGTATTTTGACAGAATACAAGTAAAACTAGTTTTAACTATATCTTCATATAGAAATATTTTCAAACTGTACACTTCAAATATGTTTTAGTCCTTTCACACTTTTTATTCTACTCTGTCTTCCTTAGTCATGCTTCTGTTATAGAACTTACTACTTTATATTAACACAATGTTCAATATTCACTCACCCAACAGATATTTACTGATTGATTACCTCCTACATCTCAGGCAATGTGCTAGGCTCTAGAGAGAAGCTGAATTAAACTAATAAGGTGCACACTGCCCCAGCTGAGCTTCAATTTAAAGGGGAATACAGGCACATAAAACAAATACAAGTGTCCTCAAATACAAGTGTGGGCAGTGGTAGAGGAAGTTCAGCAGCTGTAAAAGTCTATGTGTGTTGGTCTGCCGCACATTCATATCCAACCTACTCTCCACTTCTTCCCTTATGAGTGTCTTCTGGTCAAGCTGTATTTTATTCCAATTTTTGTCCCATATGCCTATCACTGCGTTCATTTAGTTTGTTGAATATTTTGAATTACTTTTTGAGTAATGATGAGATACAGGTCTTAAACTCTAAACACCATATTACCCCTTCTCTTCATATGTATGACCATTAACAGATATTTAACGTCGTACATTTAAAAAATCATGTAGCATATAATTTGGTTCTAAGTTTTATTATAAATTATCATTTGTTTTATAAAACAGACAATTTCAAGGTTTGTTTGGAAGGATAGGTGCATTCAATTGAAGCTAACTGGACCATAGGTAAACCAAACATTCCAGTTTTCTTTCATCAATTATGAGAAAAAAATAGATGACATTAGCATCTCAATTCATTGGACTACACCAAACATAATCTAATAGACTAATTTTTTACATTAAACTGATAGAAAAGAATAATCGTAAAAAGAAATCATTCAAGTGGAAATTTAAAAATAAAAATATCCAGGATGTTCTTCAACTTTCCAGTACCTGGCAGGCACTCTATGAGACCTCAATAAACATGTATGAATGAATGAATAAATGAATGAATGAATGAATAATCCACCCAGTTTTTTATACATTCCATCATACTATATCACCTGATGATTACAAAGACTCAGTGATACCTCTGTGATGTTGCCTGATCCTAAAACAATACAAACTCATTCAATTATATTACTTATATTGATCTGCTATGGCAGGAAAATTACCTAAAATTTTTGTAAATCTTTTCAATAGGTATGAAAATGAGCAGGTTTTCTGATGAAAACTCAATAAATAATATTCATTTGCATTTTAAAATTTTCCCAAGTAACCAAAATTATGGTGTAGATCACATTATATTTTCTGTTACATGCCTTATAAAATAGCAAGATGTGTTCTTCCAAAATAAAAGTACTCACAAATTTAAGAAAGTAAGCTTCTTGAAATATAGCTTAAATCATAGGTTTGTTTGTTTAAAATAAGATAAACTTCCAGTCATTGTCTTAGTTAGTGCTTCTGAAAGAGCATTTCCTTCTCAAACCAAAGAATGGCCCTTGTGGACTTCCAGGGTCCACTGTAATTTTCAGAATAACATGCTAGATGAAAGCATCTGGGATCAATGCAGTTTATCCTTGTGGCTAAGCAATGACAACAAAGGTCTGATGACATTTTACAAACTGTCAGTGACTTCCCAACAGCCACACCTGAGATAAGAGATTGTTGGTACATACTGACAGAAATACTCCTGGACAATCTTATAAACCAAACTGCAGGTCAAATTGCCTTAACTAAGAAATCGCTGTCTCTAATATGATGTTAATACATTCAACAAGGCATTATGGACCATGTGAATTATGTAGAGTGCTGTCTTGTAAGAAAAATGTTAACAGGCATAATCTAAGAAATTACAAAATATGTTTATCATATTCATTCTGCTTCCTGTGCCCTGTTCCTATTTTCCACATTTCACTTATCCCAACCTTATACTAAGAATGCAAATGAAAATATCAATATCTATTAAATAGTAGCAGAGAAAATTGGTGTCTACTCTATTATTTTCTGTATGTTTGACTTATTTCATTGTTCACATTTTTTAAATTAAACTTTAATCAGGCCAAAAAATGTGGTAGGATAGATGAAGTTAGAATAACAAATACTGATACATTTTCAAGCTAAATGATGGATGCATTAAGGGCTCATTATAGTCTCTACTTTTGGAAATTTTCTATAATAAAAAGTTTTTAAATAAAAGTTATTGTTATGAAAATACAAAAAATCAAAATCTGATCATTTTCAAGCACTGTAAAAATAGAAATATACATTCTTGCTGCTATTGTTGATATGGTCAGGTAATGAATCAGTGAAATATAAACTTATTCTGATGAACTAAATCACTCAAAAGAATATTAATTTATTTGATGAACAATTTGGGGCAAAGGAATGTGCTGTGCCACCTCTTTCAATCTCTCGTCCTTTAATCTCTCTCTCTCTCTCTCTCTCGCATACATACTACACACACACACAAATGCACAGATGCATGCTCCTCCTAAAGTGAAAATTCCTCTCCTAAAAGCACCACCTCACTCCTTGAAGACTAACAATAGTGATGCATTGGCCAATGAACTTACCCAGGCCTAATCAGGTAAGATTGTAATGCAAGTTATCTCAAACACAGCACCCATTATGCCCAACTACTGCTCCACCAGGACACCATGTTTATCATGCTGAATGGCAATGTTGGAGAATAGAAAGAACACAGAAATCAGTACCAAGTAGCCTAATATCTTTACCTCGGCTTTCCATTTATTAGTTACTCAATACAATAATAATTAATTTCTTTACTTCTAGAATAGGGTGAGACTATCTGCCCTTCTTCATACTCCAAATTTTTATGAGACTCAAATAATGTGTGCGAAAGCCCTTTAAAAACAATAAAGTACTCTGTACAATTACAGCATTATTAACCTAACACACTAAGACCAAGAGAATCCTGGTGCATCCATCTACATAAAATTAAAACCATTCACATGGACCCCACATGGAGAAACTTTGTAGGACCTTGGGTACTGTCAGGAAGTTCCTGAATTTCCCAATGATTCTGGAATAGTAAGCAGGGAAGAAAAAAGATGCATTGCAAATGAAACTTAAAATGTCTTGGAGCTCATGTGCATTGAATTGGCATAAAAAAATGGACAGAAGTGAAGAAGCTGAGCCAAGCTTCCTAGTGACAGTGTCTCCCACCTTCACATACACCCTTCAGGTTTCATAATTTGAGGTTATGCTAGCTGTTCATTAACTCGATCTTACCTAAAAAATGTTCAGGAGAGGAAGTAAAAACAGCAAAAAGTACAGTGATATTTCCCAAGGACCTACTACTCCCTGGAGATGGCCCTCAAAATTGTCTTCCAACATACCCAATGCCTTCAAACCCTTGCTCAACATAAAGTTATACTAAGGGCCTGTCTCTCAACATTTTGAATTGTAAAGTCATCCTACTATGGATGAGGTACTGAAATACTTCATTTTATTTCTGCACAAGACTTGGCGCACCTGGTTTTTTATTTGTGTTTTAGCCACATTTTTACTATTGCAACCTCGTAACAAGATTGTTTGTTGTCTTTGAGCACTAGATATACAAAGTTTAAGAAAAATTAGTTGTCAGAAATGCATATAAAAGTGGAGTGTGCAGATATGATTTTTTTCAAACCTCCTTAAGCACTGCTGTGCCCCTATTCCTATACACATTCCAGTAAGATAATTTAGTACTCCTTCATTTACTTATTTATATCCTAAGAAACATTTATGAGCATACACTATATATAAGCCTGTGAAGGTTTTTCAGTGATATACCATGCAGTGAAGTTTCATAATAGTTCACCTAACAGAAAGTACACCCTTTACTCTTTAGTACTACATGATGCTCTGCATGAAAGTTATCTAGACAAAAAAAAAGTATTTTATACAACACTGTCTCACATTTATTTCTCAAGTCTATTAAACAATCATGTTTAATATGAATACATCTATAGTATAATTTTCTATAGATTAAAATGAAGCTATTTTTTTCAGACTTTACTTGTTTATTTTTAGAGAGGGGGAAGAGTGGGAGGAAGAGAGAGAGAGAGACATCAATGTGTGGTTGCCTCCCATGTGTCCCATACAGGGGATCTGACCCGCAATCCAGGCATGTGCCCTGACTGAGAATCAAACCGGTGACCCTTTGATTCACAGGCCTGTGCCCAATCCACTGAACTATACAAGCCAGGGCAAAATGAAGCTAATTTTTTACTTTTGCTTTTTAAAATTCCAACCCAAAACTGATATTTATTTAAAGGCCAAATAAAATATTATAACAAATTCTTAGCAGTAAATGCCTTATATCAACTGGGTTTATTAAGAAAAAAGAAATGGCACCAACACAAATTGCAAGAATTAAAACAAAAATTTTAATCAATCAAGATAAAAGCTTCCATTAAAGTAAGATTAAGACTGTTCTCAACGTTTTTAAACATGATCACTGAACAGTTATCGGAATAAAAAAGAACTTTATTTCATACAATCATCAGGCTGTGTGAATGGAAACTGGGGTGTGATGCAACCATAGCTGAACATGTGAAGCGACAAGTCTGGCACACTTCGGAGGCTTCTGAAATCTTTTCTTTGAGCATGGCCACTCAGGATTTTCATTTGAAATAGGTAAGGTTTGCAGCAGGCAGTAAATAATATAAGTTGGAGAAGAGCTGGGGTATCTCGCTTTTATCTTTTTAATCAAGAGTCAGATTGCTATGCCTAAAGACATTTTCCCTCTTCAACTTAAAGAAACGAACATGTCAGATTAGATAAATCACTAGACAGCTGCTAACAAAAACCCTAGGTGTGCCTCTTAATTTGCTAAAGCCCAGATACACCCAAAGCAAAGAATAAAAGAGTATATAAATGACAACCCCCCTAAAAAACTTTCTGGGTACACTTGGGCTTTATTCAGATCCTATCACTTTTGTCTCTGACAAGCCAGGCCTGGATATAAATCCACAGAAGAGGTAAAAGCAGAGGCCCAATGACCCAATAGGAAAATGAAGTATAAAAGTCCAGCTGAATACTCTGTGCTGACTCCATCCCAAAGAACACCAATAGTCATCTCCGAGGAAAGAATATAATGATGGAGATGGACTTCATGCATTGCCACAATGGCTCTGATGTGAGCTGAAGACTACTTACACTGATTAGACATAATATCTTTTAACAAATATAATTTTGATAAACCACACAACCTGAAAATATTTCCTATACCTGCTATGATTTCCAGTGTTTCCATTTCAATTGCTGTACTCACTGTACTTGTTTCAGTGACTACCTACGGAGCAGCACAAGTCAATCCAGATGCACGGTCTGCTGCAGTCTCAAGAAAGTGCCTTCCTCTAGAGCCAGGAGTCTTCACTTCCAACAAACACAACCAAAGCACAGCAAGATCTCTTGAAAATTGGAGTGAAAATAAACAGCTCATAATCAGAGAGAAAATAAAATAGCTTTCAATTTTTCTTCCTTGGGGAATTTTTCCAACTGAAACTTAGAAAAGCATCCATTTTATGACACTTTTAATAGTAATATTTGAGATTATTAGCATGATAAACTTCTCACCTATTCATCTTTTACTTTAAAAAATCTGCTCATGTTATGACTAACACCTTGGCATTCAAACAAATACTATGCTGAGACAGAAGAAATAAAACCTGTATAAATGACAGAGTGTTCAACCATGAACACATTGTCTTTTATGAATATTATAATCACAGAATCAATAAGCCTACAAAGAAAAAACAGGACACAAAACGTGTTTTGTCATTTCTGACGAAGTTATAAAAACAACAGACATTCAATATGCCAAGTGTTCTTCAATCCTTCATAATCATAGCCTTATTGAAGTGAGGACAAAAAGGGTCTAATTGCATAGGAGCAATCTCAATGTAATAGGTTATACACCCAGGCACTGCTGCACAATACAACAAAAACAACGTTCCCTGTGTATAGCAGAATGTCATCTCTCATTTTCAGGCAATTACCTTCTTTCTTGTCAACAGTTTTAATAACCTCCATCATCTCTAAAAGACTTTTGCTTCAGTTAAATAATTTTCAGCTTTTTAATATGCAAATGTGCTTGTTCATATGCATGGGTGAAGTGGCACTGCTACTTGAAATGTGTCAGTACATTGTGGAGCACCTGCACCTCGGGGAAGCTTGATTTAATTGACACCTAATACTATTCATTATTCCACTTAGTGAGCAACTCCTATTAGTCACCTGTAGGTTTTCCTATAAGCAGTGCTTTGGCCACCAATAAAAATATGATATTTCTATAAATAGAATGTCCATATTTAGAAAACGAGGTTCACTACTGTCAGAGCTTTGGGGGCAGAATGAGGGGTAATAGGGAAGCAATAGTTTTTTCAGCAAGCAATTTATAAACTTCCTCTTATTTTTCTGTAGATTGCTACATATATGAAAAGTTGCACTGTCTGGTAGATAAAAGATGCTGTGTTTTCCTTTACCTGGCTCAATACGTAATGTCCTGCTCAATGGAAGGGAGGAATGAATGGATGTATGGATGTATGGATGGATCAACAAACAATGAAAAAGCAAACAAACATACTTTCTAAAGTATACCATTAGTTGTTTTATTTTTTAAGTCAGTAGGGGTTTCTAATTCTAACAACTCCAAGCTAAAGTTGTTATTTAAACTGAATTCCTTGCCATTATATATGACCTACATGTGCCACAAAGTTAAAAAGATAAAAGCAGAATCTTGTCAATAAATATTTATTTCTGTTGCCTTCGGAGGTAAACTAAGGTCTAAGAGAATGTTACTGTGAGGCATGTGGGATGACTTTAAAATATCAGCTGGCAGAATTATAACACATGGGATTTTGTGTATTTGTTGGTATTAATGTAATGAACATGCACAGTAAATGATTACCACTTAAATCTATTAGTCTTTTTACCTTTATGGAAATGGAAGGATTAACAATGAAGCGTATACTAAGGCTTGATAGTATTGGGGACACTTCTTTACCACATGGTCCATGACCTTACCATCCAGGCTGCTTTGCTTTCCAGCATTAATGCATTTGTTAGTCTCAGAAGGCTTAAACTACAGATGTTTAACATCTTGCTTATGGACAGATCATCTGGAATACAAAGTGAGAAATCTATACTACTTATTAGTATATATTATGAGTGTAACAGAGAATTAATAGCCCATTCAAACAAGATTAGTGAAACCATAGCTCAGGAAAAAAAAGTATCATCTTAACAGAGATATGCTCTCAAACCTGCAGGGGGAAAAAAAGAACTGAAAGCATATTTTCAGCTGGAATATGTTTTAAGACATCAAAAGAATTTGTCACTAATTAATGTTGTTTATATAGTAGCATAAGAAACATTAATTATAGCCTTCAATGTAAACTTAAAACCTTTTTATGGAAAGGAGATTTATATGTAAGGTGGTAATCTGGCTCATTGGAAGGCTTATCTACAATATACTGAAAGTGATCATAAATCTTGTTAATGTCTAGGATGCAAAGAAAAGTGAGGTGATAGTGGGAAAAGATTGAGTTCTCCTAACTCTCAGACCCAGTCATTTCTAAAGAACAAGGGAAGAAAAGAAAATGAAAGCAATGGTCAACTAGACCTTTGTTGGTATCCCCCAAAATGTAATCTCTAGACTGAAGAATGGCAGCTGGCAGAACAGCTGGTGAATAGGATTAATGTCAGAAGAAAGAAATAAAACTCAACATATGTCCAAGCCTGCGGTGCTGGGACTGAGCATGATTATACCCCGACGGATAGGCTGAATACAGCTGGAAAGTGCCACTGTGCCATGCCTCTCTACCCCACAAGGTCATTGCTAAGAAGTACAGCTAATGTCTGAGCAGCAAATTTAACTTTGACTGAAGAATTCAGTAAGTGGGAAAGAGAGAGGGAACCCAGATTTTTAACCGTACCAACGTGCTGAACAGTTTAACCCTCAATGCTTGGTCTGCTGTGCCACAAAGCAAACTGAAAGACAGATGAGCATTGAACCTAACAGATTGCACTAAAGTAAATATAATTTTTAAATCATTTAAACCACTTAATCTCATCTCAATCACATCAAATGTGTTAGAGCAAACATATTTCCATCTTTCATTTAGAGTTTAAATAGGCACAAAGGAGAAAAAATCCAATTAAATAAAACAGTAGATATGGTTTTATAGGTTGCCAATGCTTTTCGAAGTAAATATTTTAAAGTTCATCACAATTAGCAAAAATATTTTAAAGAAGCGGTTTGTCACAGCACAGACCGAACTTGAGAAAGTTACATCTTTCTGACCCATCCCCATGTTGTAGTTGGCCAGCATTTAGCCTTTTGTAATAGAAGATGAGAGACACCGGAATTTAACTGTTGGAACTAGTTACAGTGAGAACAGTGACCATGTGGACATTACAGATAGATGAGAAGAGGCTTTATTTATAGGAACTTAGGCAAAATAAATTCTCCCCAATTGTTTCCTTATTTAACAACTACTATACACATTTTTAAAAGAGATCAGTAAGCATTACTAAAAGAATACTGCTTGCTGTACTTACATTTCTGCCCTTTATTTCTTTTGGATGCCTAAGCTAACTTGAGTTCAATGATTCAATTATCAAAGACAACACATCACCTTCCTATATAAAAAGAACTAGCATTCTCACTACATTCTTTGGACAATATACCCTTCAGTGGGGCTGAGAGTGAGGGGGGCATGGAGCTGGAGAATTTTATGACAAAAGAGAACAATGGAGTTGTGGCTCCACAGCCTCCAAGGAAATCCTGCAAAAATCAACCAACAAATTAATGTACCCAAATAACCACTCTCTGAAGAAGTTACACTTTATTTCTTATAACGGGAGTTGGTAGGGGGTTGTCTCAGTGAGAGGGGCCAGGCCCTAAGCCTCCTATGCTAGTATTGTACTGAGGCTGTCAAAAGCCTAGAGCAGGGTTACTCCCTGAAATCAAATGTGAACTTATCACTAACTTGTTTAATTTATTTTTCTCTCTTTCTATATAAACTAGTTACTAGCTTATACATGCATGACAGAAGCCTCAACAAAAAAAAAAAAAGAAAAAGAAAGCAAGCTCTGGAAATTAGGAAACAAAACTTAGGGGTTTTAGGGAAGCATACTAACGGTTTGAAATTCAAAGGGGGAATCAATGTAATTTTCTTTCTTAAATGACTTTCAAAAACGTATGGTTCAATTGTGAAAGAGGCTTCTTCCCAGGTAAGATACACATCAGGACTTTCAAATGACACTTCAGATAATCTCTCAGGATAGAAAATGGTCATGTGTTTATTGTTTTGTCCAGGAATTACCACTTTTCAAAGATCTGATCTTCAATTTGTGTACCTGGCAGGTTTTACTTACATCTAGGAGTAAGCAACAATTTCAAATGTCTGTGGGCATTTGGACAGTTTTACTTATATATTTTTACTCACACTTTATAAATCTCCTTGGTATTTAAAAATGTTAAAATGTTAATCTGGTATAGTTTATAGTTCTATCAAATCTCAAACTGTCCTACATTAAGCGTTGAACAAGAAGGAAACCTAGTCATTTCTGGAAAATTCAAATGCTATAGAAAAGTCTGTGTATTATCCAAATAAATATTTAAATGGAGTTGACAATTTTAATGCCATTATAATGGCTACTACTATTTTATAAAATTCCAACATTGCATGCTTTGAGGTTTAATAGCATTCAACATTTTTTAGAATCTTTAAATGTTTATATTTGCCATTACAGAATATGGAAAGAAACCCACATAGCTTATTAATGTCTTCTGAATTGTTTAAGAGGATTTTAAGATATGAGTTAAAAGAATTTCATAATCTTAATTTCAATTTCTCCTTTTCATTTAATAGTAGACATTCATTAGGACCCACACACTGTAATAAATTATAATAATTTCAAACAAGAATTAAATTACTAGGTACCTATTGAAAGAGCCATTTTTTCTTAGGTACCCTGTAATCTAACTGTCAGATTTAAAATCTATTCCCAATCAACTCTTCACAACATTCACATTTATTCATCTATGTTAAATTAATAAAAGGTGTGAATAATACTGACAAAATTGATCATTATTGTTCATGTAGATTTAGAAAATTATAAGGTAATCTAAAATGTAAAAGGAATTGAGAGAAACTATTAAGGTTCTTATAAATAAATTCATCCTATGCTATTTTTTCAAATCGAGACTGAAACTTCTACGAGACTTATTTAAATTGACTATACAAGCTATTTGATAAATTGCACATTTTTAGAACATAAACCATTTTCATTATTTTTGACAAATATCAGTACAAAGACTCTACTGTAGCATTAGGATTCAACAAATACTTTAGAAAGCTATGCCAAAATGATGTTGGGAGGTAAAACCTAATAGTTGTCTGAGGCAGTTTATAGCCAACACCATTTGATGAAGAAAAGACACAATGACAAGGGGACATCAAAAAGAGATAAATGCCATCTCCTTCATTTTTCCTCTAGATAAAGTAATGTAGGTATAATTCTTACCTAACCACCAAAGATAGTACAATTTAATTGACTAACATCCTAAAATAGAGCTCCCTTTACAGAGCAGGTTTGCATACTTCCTGTATTTCCCACATCTAACCTTGCTGACCCTCTCCTCTGTAACTGGCATCCCTGAAGATAAAGTAAAGTGTGTCAACATCTGTTCCCATTCACACCGATTTTAATTTACCAAAAGAGCTTTGCTATTTTCAGAGCAGACTCCAGAACACAATGACAGATTTAGGGCCTTTACTGGGGTTGCATTTCTAGTATGTCAGCATTTCCTACTTACCAAGAGTAGATTCCGGGGGGTCACAACAAAGGAATAGCTGAAATTCAAACTTCATTACAGAGATTTTTCCCACCCTTACTTATTTCATCATAACTTAAACTTCCAACATGCTGTCATATTTAGAGGGGGCCTCACTGGTGCAGTGCAGTAATTGGACTAAAATTATGTCATCCTGGGGCAAAGATGAACGTCCTATAGGCCTTTTTTTGTGGAGATCTACTTACATAATTACCTCTTCCAGGACTTTATAACTGACTGAAATTTAATAACCATTATATAACAATTTTATAACTCTTTACATTTGTAAAGTACCATAATGCTTTTTAAAATACTTCACATACTTAATCCTTGCTTCATAATGTGATCATAAGTACTGAGTTTTAAGTCGAAGATATTCTTTCCAATCTAAGCATTCCACAGTTGTATTTTTTATATTATGCTTTATTCAGATAGTTTTAATGTGTGTAAAGAAAGTCAGTCTCACACCATCCCAGTGTGCCTGGATAATTCAGAGTTTTGCGACACATTATGAGGAACAACTTGGGGAAACAATGCACAAGTTGTGTTGTAATCAAATAACAACTAAGACATGAGCAGCTGAGCAGGAGGAAGATGGGCAACGGAATGCCGTGCAGCAATCAGCACTGTTGACTAATCAGAATTTGAGACACTAGAAGGTAATAAGGGTATTATAAAGAATGGCTTATTGAAGGAGCAGCTGTTTATGTGTAGCTCACTGTTTAAATGAGTTCCACTAGATTGCCATGGTATGTTTTGGTGAAAATGTTTAACTCCTTTTAAAATGATCATTATGAGAAGAAACAGCAAGTACCAAGTGGCAAGTTTGGAGAATTCAAAGCACCACCTAAGATTTAACAGCTTTAAAACAGTTATCTGGGAGTTTGAAACTGTAGGAAATAACAATTCCAGTGGCCTTTTAGGTCAAAGGTCTTAGGTACTCACTCTTCTCTTAAAAAGCTTACAAGTTAGGTCTATATCACAATCTCGTAATCATCATTGGGTGGCAATGGCTACAAAGATGAGGTGGTGATATAAGGGGATTCTTCAGAGAATGAGGAAAAGAAAAAGCAGAGTAAAATTACCCATTTGAGCAGCTGCAAATCAGAGTTTGTATTATGATTTAGAAATTTGTCCATCTTCTCATTAAGCAAAGGGAGTAAGATCCTGAATTAAATTTCAAAATGTAGTTTTTGATGGTTTTGGCTAAAATATAATACTAAAACCACTCATTTATCCTGACTTAAAAGAAGTAAATAATTTTTAAAGCAGAGGAGAGACAATGCAAAATAACATTTAATTCACTAATGTTATTTTCACAAAGTAATTATCATCTTATTCAAACTGCCATACGGTTGCACTGGCTTTGCAAGTGGATCGATTTACAGGGTTTTGTCTCTCTTACTTTTACCCAAGAAGCATTTGTCTATTGTTTCTTCTATCCCAGAAAAAAAATCCACTAATTACAAGATAAAGGTACCAAATCACACTTCAAAGAATTTATCATAATATGAATATTTCATTTTGACAACAAGTGTTCAGTAATATTTTAAAGCAGTCAGCAAGCGGTCGAAACTCTGCCATCTTTTGTAACAGTTCACATGTCAAACTGGCAAAATGCCCACAGTGTAAGGCAGAAAGAAAAATCTATTTAATGTCTGCCCCACAAGACGACATGAGGTTTGATTGGCAGAAAGCAGAGAGTGGCTTTTGATCATGTGTCCTAACAAGCAGTTCCAGCTCCTGTCTTTTCAGCTGACGGGCTCCACATTACCCATTCAAACAGAAGTGACAGACCACTGCACTGCTCTCAGCTCTAGTCACACGCAGTGGGAGCTATGCTGGAGACAGAGTCACTGATTAAATATATCACTTTTTCAAGACAAGCAGGTTCTCTGAATCAAAGTTGGACAGAATAGACTCAACATTATTAAAAGGGGATATAAAACTGGGATTGAGTGATGTTTGGCCAGTTTGCACAGCCTCAGGGATTCCCAGGCTGACAGTGGGAATAAGGAACAGCAGAACTCATAAAACATGGTCAGAAATTAGCTGTGACACCTTGGCTATTTTCCCATCACTTCAGGACCACTGGATTTCAAAATTCTGGATTCTCTTTTTACCTTTTTTACTTTCATATTTTTTAAGTGAATTCAGTATAGGGAGAAGAATACATAAAAGAGTGATTACTGCAGTTTGTCAATTATAGTCTTAAAAAAGATAAAGTACTATATGTGAACCCTTTGCATCTCATTTTAAAATATAACAATACATGTCCTTGTAACTAAAACCCTTATTTTAGATTCTTATTGCATTTTTTGGTTTGGTACTATAGTTAACTTTAAAACCCAGGAATATTAATCACAGAAATTACACAGTTTAACGTGGAGAGGGCAAAAATAGGTTCGCAACTCTGCATACACAAAGCACAGAGTTTATTCCTGTATTGTAATTTGTTAATTATTCTATTATTTTCTATGTGAGCAACATAAATCTACTTTTTCCCCACCCTGTATTTTCTTAGTGGGCAAACCTAAAAGTGGGGTTACCAGAGGGCAAACCAAGCGTCAGTTATCAGATTTAACCATCCTGTATTCTTTGCTATAGCATGCATATCATTTAAAGCTTTTGCTTTAAATATATTTAGAGACATAAACATATAAAATGTATAGAAATGTTCAATACAAAGTCTTTATTGTCTAAATTTTGTGTGATTTTTAAATTTATTGAACATACAGTCTGATAATCTTTGGTACATTATCAGCTTCTTATGTATACAAATAAATAAAATCTAAAGTTATTTTCTATTTGGAAAGTTAAGAATAAATGTCCAAAGACATCAAAAGGAAAATATCTCTCTGACTATAGAAACAAAAGAAATAAATCAAAATATATGCAATCATTTGGAACAAGTCAGTTGAAACCAAATATATAATTTTAAAAAAATGGTATACTCAGATGTTATTTTAAAACAGTCTTTATATAAGATTTTAATTTATTCTCAACTATATTATAAAAATTGATATTTTTAATTTTTATTTTTTTAGTAGCAGGCTCCAGCTATTCCTTGGAACACATGTTCTTGTTACTAGTTTTGACATCACTGTAAATATTTAGTAGCAACCAGCTTGTTAGGTATTTAAGTTGTCATGAAAAGACTCAATACTTCCACCAAGATGAAGATGAAGTTTTAACAGAGAAGAGGAAAGAATTCAGAGTAGCCATGAAATAGGATTCTGAACTAATTGGGAGCAGAGGAGTTTGCTATTTGCTAGAAGATGGTAAAATTACAATGAAGTGGTTTATGTTAAATCTAAAAGCAACCTTTAGTTTTATTATGTGACTCATTTTGTTAAATTACATTCTAAAGTTAATTTAACACTTGCTAGTGTATATTGATTAAAGGGTTATTATATCTCAGAATAATCATACAAATCATATTTGATTTGTGTCCTATATATCATAGACTGTGCTATCTCTGATAAATAATTCTGTATTAATCAAATGTGCATTTTATAGCATGAAAAACAAAATAACATGTCATCTGGCTTCTGCACTTCATGTCTTCAAAGGTCTTTGAGAATGATGAAGACAATAACAATAAATTTTATTCAAAGTTAACACAGGCACAACCAAGCAATTGTTTAGAAATCTGGTTGTTGTAAAAAATGTAAGAAAATTATCTTCAAGAGGATAATATGACTTCCTATGTAAGCCTAGATTTTTTAAAAAATTGTTTCCCAAAACTAAATGATATTTTATTTTTCTCCCCTCAAAAATAGATTGTATTTAACCACCCTTTTAAAAAAATCACCACTAATACCACCATCATCACTTTTTATATTTAAGACTGGTAGCATAAAGGATAGGAAACTGCCACAATGAGTGGTGGACTACAATAGGTAGGGGGAGACGAAATCAGCCTAGGCTCTGCCAGTGAAAACATACTAGACTAGGTAAACCTGAAGCACTCCAAAATACATTTTTCTCTTCCTGTAAAAAAAACAACTGCATATTACCCATGCTTTACCAGGCAGGTCTTTTAAATTCTATGCCAGGAAAGACTGAAGAAAGACAGAAAAAATGCACAAAATATTTTGCGACACCATAAAAAAGAATACTTTCTTTTAAAAACCTCCAAAATAATTAATTATTTTAGCCACTATATTATTGCTTACAGTAATACACAGCAATAACATTTACATTGATTGAATTCTGTTTCCTTAATGTGAAATTTGTTTGGGGTTAATTAGCACGGCTGAGGAATAAGCTTAATAATTTTATGTTGTTTACACTGGAGGCAGTTTTCCATGAGCACTGCTCAGGGAGGAAGTGACATATAATTTCAGACGAGACACGGAGGTGAGGGCAGCTGCTCACTGTGGGATGGCGAGCCGGGCCCTTCCTCCACCAGCAAGCCTCCTCACTGCTCGGGGTGTCTAACGGCAACCATGCAAAGTTGCTCACATAATTTCTCAGGCATGGGAAGTTTCTAAGACAAATACTGCGCCGAGCAGTGGGAACACGAAAGGACTGACACAAACAGAGAAAATCCACACTATTAGACATTTTTACTGCCCCTTCCTTAAGAAAAAGCAGGTCTAATTAGTTGTCTCCCTAAAATGCGTACCTAGCATTTTTATTATGTATTATAACATTTTGCTCAGAGCTGACATTTTCATTCTGACAAGCACTGTCTGGAGAGCTCTCAATAAATAATACATTGACAATTTTCAGTAAATAAGCAGTGGACACAAATCGTTATCCTTACTTACAGCTGCCCCTCTCTAATAGTGCTTTTACAAGTGAGGTGACTATTCAGTCTAATGCAATCCTCTCAGTGCTGGAAAGACATTTTCATTCATTACCACGGTCACAAGCACTTAAAGCACTTTTAAGCCCTGTTGCAAAACAGCAGGAATGGCAGAGCAAGTGGGGCTAACAAAAACGAAAGTTCATCATCACCAGAGAAACCTGAGGCTGTTCACCTAAACAACTAGGAAATTCACTTAGGCCCAGGCCACCTCAACACTTCTAGATCTACATGTCTAACAAGAAGTCAAGTTTTTTCTTCGGCAATTAAATGGTACTCTTAAGTCCAAATACCATGGCCTTTGTTTCCTGTATTAATTTGGTTCCTTATCCAATAATATCTATTAAGCACCCTCTGATAAGGGATCACATGCATGACTTGAGTGAAAAACCTTTGATCAAGGTACAAAAACTAAAAAAAACAATCTGAATCTAGGTGACTACATCTGAAACCACACCATAACTTTTCTTCTTTCTCTCATTAGCTTCTCTTCCCTTACCTGAGCCCTTAACCCCATTCCCCTAACTAGTCACTAAACCACTAATGTAGTCCTGAAATTCGTTTTTCTTCATGAAATCACATTGATTTTTACTGCTGTTTATTTTATGCTTAATTTACTCCCAGGACATAAGTTTTTGTTTCTTTGGGGTTTTCTTTTGTTTGATTATTTTCTTTGTTTGTTTTATTTTATTTTGTTTTTCTTCAGTGCAACCTCCTCTCCTGGTTTAGTCACAATCTGCTCTTCTTCAGTGCAGATCCTGTCAGTGTGGCACGGAGAGCCCATGTGTGGGTTCATCCGCCCATGAGCTCTGTAAGTTCTGCGCTGCATCTTGGGAGCCTTGTTCACCTGAACGTGCTCAACGGCCAGAGAATCTACATGTACGTCCCTAAGTCCAGCACTACTGACTGCATTTTTAAGTGTGTGCAGTAAAAATTCAGCACTCTTTTGGGGCCACCAGCCCCACTGTTTGGCCTTCAGCTAGTTGGTGGCTTTTCAGATATGCACGTACTTGATGGCATGGGCAGTTTCACAAGATTTTTTAAAATTTCTAATTTAATTTATTTTTAGAGTATATTTTATTGATTATGCTATTACGGTTGTCCCAATTCTTTGCCATTTGCTCCTTTCCACCCAGTACCCCCCTTCCCTTCAGCAATCCCCCAGCTTAATTCATGTCCATGGGTCATGAATATAAGTTCTTTGGCTTCTCCATTTCCTATGCTATTCTTAACATCCCCCTGTCTGTTTTGTACCTACCAATTATACTTCTTAATCCCTGTACCTTTTCCCCATTCTCACCCCTCCTTCTCCCAGCTAATGATCTCCATATCTATGATTCTGTTCCTGTTCTGATTGTTTACAAGTGTTCTTAAAGAGAACACAAAGATTTGAACCTCTTTTTAAAATATAGCTATTGATTTTAGAGAGAGGAAATAGGGTAGAGACAGAAAGAGGGAGAGAGAGAAGCATTGATATGAGAGAAACACCAATCAGTTGCCTCCCATAAGCACCCTACGATACGGGGATCCCTGCGATATTGAAACTGTTCTGTATCTTGATTGCAGTGGTAGAAAATTGACTTACACAGGTGATTTACAGGTGATAGCATTGTGTAGAACTTAATATACACATCCCTACACAACTAAGTACAATTATAACTGGAGAAGTATGAATGGATTGTATCATTGTCAATAACCTGATTGTGATGTGTTTTTGCAAAATGTGACCACTGGGGGAAAAAGGACAAAGTACACACTGGATCCCTCTGTATTATTTTTTACGACTGCATGTGAATCTATAATTATCTCAGTTTTTAAAGTAGCAAAAATTATAATTGGTTATAATATATTGATAAATGGAATGTTTTTCAGCTTTATTTGGGTATACTTGACATAATTGTAAGATATTTAATGTATACAAAAGGATGATTTGATAAAGATACATTATAAAAGGATTCCTCTCATCAAGTTAATCAATACATCCATCTCCTCACCTATTTACTCCTTTTTGTGGAAAGGACTTTAAGAATACTGAAGTTGTACTCTTCTAAGATTCATATTAATCTTAGTAAACTTCAGTTATACACTACAGAACACTGTAGTCCACTATAGTCACCAGGTCATACATTAGCTCCTCCATCTTATTCACCTTAGAGCTGAGAGTTTGTGTACCTTTTATTAACCTCTCCCTATCTCTCCCACCCCCCCCCCACACCTGACAACTTTTGAATTTGACTTTTTTTAGATTCCACAAATTTTACAACAGGAAGAAATTATGAGATATAAGTAATTAGTAGAAGATCAGATATGATCTGGCTTTAGTATATAAGAAAACAGATGGGAAATTTAGATAAATAATGGGAGATACGAGATTATTCTAGGTGGGACAATGATGATGGCACATGAAGTGCATTGGACTGATTCAACTTCAACACAGTGCTGACTCTTTAGATAAGAAACCTCGTTGTGACATTGTTATATCTTCAAGTTTCTTGATCTGAGCACTCACTGGGGAAAGTTTACACCATGAACCAAATTCTAATAATGTGTAGTGGCTCTAACATGACTAACAAATGTCCAAGCTATATTCATGTCAAAGAAAACAAAAGTACAGCAGATGTGGAGGATGATGAATAAGCATTACTGCTATAAAAAAAAATTTAGCTAGACAAACATCGGAGAAGTTAGTTTCCTAATGAACCAAGAATGAATCTCCCTAATCTCTGAAGATACTGCTGACTACACAGCAAGTAAAGGGTGAAGTAGCCACACAGAGTGAGAGGCAGTGGCTCTCCATTTTCACAACAGTTCGAACAATTAGGGTATATATAAAAGCTTTATTCACTTATGCAACTTCATCGAAAGGGTTACATATCTGCATACAATTATGATAAACTGAGAACTGAAAGGTTGTATTTTCAGAGTAGTTAGTAAGTGTATATCTAATTTAGCAGAAAATAAAAAATAAAATTCTATCTAGAATCACATTCCCCTTGGCAGCTGACTTGTAAATAGGTTATGTGCACCAATATAGAGAATGAAAGGCCAAGAAAGGAAAAATTATTTTGAATTCCTACAAATGACCTCTAATATTATTAAAGAAAAAGATATGGTTAAGAGAAGCCTAATAGAGTATGGGGAGAAAAAATCAATAAATACAAAGACAAGAGAGACAGAAATAAAAACAAGAGTTACCATTCCAGATTATTTAGGTAACAATTTTTACTCATTCATTTAATCAACAAACACTTTTTTATATTTTATTGATTATGTCTCTACAGTTAGTTGTCCCATTCCCCCCCTTCATTCTCCTCCACCTGGCACACTCCCTCCCCCATCACCCCCCCCTTTGGTTTATGGCCATGTATCACAAGTTCTTTAGATTCTACATTTCCCATACTATTCTTGCCCTCCCCTGTCTATTTTCTACCTACCATCTATGCTACTTATTCTCTGTTCCTTCTACCCCCTTCTCCTTCTCCTATTCCCCTATTGCTAACCCTCCATGTGATCTCCATTTCTATGGTTCCGCTCCTGATCTAGCTGTCCCTTTAGATTGCTTTTGTTTTAGGTGTGGTTGTTAATAACTGGGTTTGCTGTCCTTTCACTGTTCATAATTTTTATCTTCTTTTTCTTAGATAAGTCCCTTTAACATTTCATATAATAAGGGCTTGGTGATGATGAACTCCTTGAACTTGACCTTATCTGAGAAGCACTTTATCTGCCCTCCCATTCTAAATAAAAGCTTTGCTGAATGGAGCAATCTTGGATGTAGGTCCTTGCCTTTCATGTCTTGGAATACTTCTTTCCAGCCCCTTCTTGCCTGTAAGGTCTCTTTTGAGAAATCAGTTGACAGTCTGGTGGGAACTCCTTTGTAGATGATTGTCCCCTTATCTCCTGTTGCTTCTAGAATTCTCTCCTTCATTTTAATCTTGGCTAATGTAATTATGATGTGCCTTGGTGTGTTTCTTCTTGGGTCCAACTTCTTTGGGTCTCTCTGAGCTTCCTGGACTTCTTGGAAGTCTACTTCCTTTGCCAGATTGGGGAAGTTCTCCTTTATTATTTGTTCAAATAAGTTTTCCACTCGTGGCTGTTCTTTCCCCCTTCTGGTACCCCTATAATTCTGATGTTGGAATGTTTAAAGATATCCTGGAGGTTCCTAAGCCTCTCCTCATTTTTTGAATTCTTGTTTCTTCATTCTTTTCTATTTGGTCATTTATTTCTTCCTTCAGGTCCACTCAATTGATTTTAGTCCCAGTTTCGTTCCCAGCTCTATTGGTTCCCTGTGCATTTTCCTTCATTTCACTCAGTGTAGTCTGCATTTTTTCATCTAACTTGTGACTAAAATCAACCAGTTCTGTGCATCCTGATCACCAGTGTTTTGAACTGTGCATCGGATAAATTGGCTATCTCTTGGTCGCTTAGAAGTATTGGCTCTGGGGCTTTGAGCTGTTCTTCTTCTTTAGCCATAATATTTTGGTCTGTTTATGCCTGTTATGTTTGAGGTGCGGAGCCTTAGGTGTTCACTAGGGCGGGGCAACCTGGGTCACTAGGTTGTGACACTGTATGTGGGGGTGGGATCAGAGAGGGGCAGTGGCATTTCTTCCACTCTCTCTTGGATTTCGGTCCCCTCTTCAGCTTCCCACAAGCAAATCGGGCCCTTCTGGTGCTGGTTCCCGGATGTGTGAGCTTGTGCACCCTCCAGGACCCTGTGGGCCTCTCCAAGAACTCTCTGGGAGCATGGGAGCCTCTCCCAGCACCTTGACCCCTGAAACTTTTTCCAATTAGTACTTTTAACCTTTAATTGCCATTGCTGGGGCCCTGGTTTGCATGTTCTGTCTCACCGCTCACTCCTTTGCCTGGTTTATTGGTCTGGCTGAATGGTTTGTTGTTGTCGGACTTTGGTACAGTTCAATTTTCTGTCTGTTTTGGTTGCATTCTCATTACTAAATATTTGTTGTCTTTAAACTTGGTTGTGCAAAGAGGTACAGTATTTCCACCTATGACTCCATCTTGGCTGGAAGTTCTCAATCAACAAACATTTAATAAGGGTTTTAGGGCCCAGCCATTACTAGGTACTGGGAATACAGCAGTGGACAAATCAGAGAGGGCCTCTGCTGTCCTTAACTTGCCCCCTTTAGTGGAGTGAGACAGACAATGAAGAAGACAAATGAATAACAGCATACCAAGTAGTGAGAAATGCTAAGGTGAAAATGAAATAGAGAAATATGTTAAAGAATAACCGGAGTCTATTTCAGATTTAGAGGTTAAGTAAGGCTTCTCTGAGGAAGTGATAATTAAGCTGAGATCTGAATGATAAGATAGAGCCAGTATACATAGATCTAAAGAAAAATAATTCTATATACAGGAAAAAACGAGTAAAAAGAAACCAAAATATGCTGGGGTGGGGGGCGGGGAGGTTTGGAAAGGACAGTGTATCTAGCTAGAATGGCCTGAGAAAAGGGGCAGGTAATATAAGATGGGCCTTGAAAGCCAGAGTATGCTGTTTGTTTTAAGCACTGAATTTTATTCCAAGCATAATAGAGATTGATGATCATTGGCCAGATACCAATGCTCTGATGCCAGTAAAATGCCTACACCCTCTGAATGTCAGATCACACCATGAAGAAGTGGAGGGGACATACATCTAACTGACTGAAGTCAGATCCTGAAGTTACTGAGTTTACCAGAAGTGAGACCAGATATTCTGCTATTAGTTAAAATGGTGGTTAAGAGTTAAGTTAAAATGAATAATGGAGAAATAAAATTAATACCTTAGCTTTTAGACACATGAGTTTGACAACAATATGTATAAGCAAACAACACTAATTTACTACTGTCCTATACATTCCAAAATGATATTTTTGCTATATGTGATACCCTAAAATATTTTCAGAAAGGCCAAAGAATAATTTTTAGGACTTTTTACATCAGGTAGTTTCCTCCAGTCTCCCTCTTCTATCTGAAAACAAAGAGAAATAGCTGCAAAACAATGTGCTGCATATCTATCAATTCTCAAATTTCCCATCTCTGCTCAGCCTACAACATGAGCAAAGAGTAAAAGATAAAAGGCATTTCTGAGGGATCTGGGAGAAAGCTCCTGTTAAACCGATTACTGCACTCTGGAGGGGATGGCATCTAGTGAGCCCAGTTTGTCAGACGCTCTAAAAACTGCCCTTTGACTATGGTGGCCTTCATTCAAAAATCATATATTAGCCTCTGTTGCCACTACCATGTTCCTTGTTGCAAGTAACTCAATACTTTGTCACATTTTTCAATTTTGCTCATGATATCCTCAATTTTTTCTAGTTATCTATTTGTATGTACTCATTTTTCAATTCATTATTTGAGAGCAATTTGGAAAGTCCAGAGGCCTCTAACTTCTGAACTCCCAGTGCTAGTGAATGGCCTATATTCTATGGTTTCATTCTGAGAGTACATACCTCAGTGATGGTTCCTCAGTTACACTTAAACCACAAGAAAGCTTTGATAGGTCTAAGTGTCACAATTATTCAACATTAAACCAAAGCCTCACATGACTGTTCATTATGGCCATGAATTCCCTCTCAGGCCCCAAACCCCTTTACAACATCCCAGCCAAAAGCTAGAATTATTGACCTTTACCTTCTTCTGGAACATGGCACCCTAGTAATATGCCCCTCTGTCTGTTGGTTTCTCAAACCATAACCAGTACTCTCTGAGCCAGTTATCTGTGGATTTGTCTACAAGTACTTCACTGGACAATAACTTTTTTAGACATAAAAAATAGGTGGCAGCTTTTATCTCTATCATCATAAAACTTCTAATATCAGAAAAAAAGATTGAAAATATTAAAGGACAAGTTCAAGCATAATAAAAGAAAATGACTCATGACATTTATTCAGGTGACTTGTTTAGTCTGAAAACAGTTTGAAAAAGAAAACTACTAATAGTGGATGTCAAAATTTAGATACAAACTCTAAAGGAAAATCAAAACAGCATAGAATTTTAGAACTTGCTCTTTAATACTAAACCAATGTCTTCATTTTCCAAATTAAGAAACCAGTAAAAAGAAAATCAATTAATTAACTAATTAATAAATTATTAGGTACAAACCAGTGAGTTTATCAGAGTGAGGACAAGAATGTATATCTTATCAAGGCCAATATCTGAAAGGATTCTCAAATTAAACGTTATGAGGAAAAGGTAAAGATTTACAGGTAACAAACCAGCTCTTTGGCTAAATATATATCTATTTCAATATAAATGTTGGATAGAACAGTGGTAATAACCAACAAGATTTGCTAGTTCACTTTGAATATAAAAAAGATATTTAAGAAAAAATCAGTATGAACATGATATAGAGATAAGGAATTACTTCAATTCAAAAACCACGCTGAGCTGGAAATGCCAATAAAGGGGAATCATGAGGGAGAAGAGTGTGTTTCCTAACAAACCTAGTAATCATAGTCCAGGAGGAGAATGACAATACTTTCATGCTCACAGTTGAAAGAAGGGCCGAAGACATTCTATTAAGCTATAACAAAAGGAAAAAGGAAAATTGCCGTGAAGGGAACATCAAAGGCTCTTGTGAGCTTCTGAAAAGTTCAATGATAAAAAAGAAACCTATACTAGACATTTTGAGGAAGGTGGAACCAAAAGGTATATAGACAGTTAAGTTAGACCTTTCAGGGATTATAACACACACACACACACACACACACACACACACACACACACACCAACTTCTTGGTGTAATATTTTCCAACAGAGGGGAAAAAGAATACAGAAATCTGTCAACAGCAATTCCATTACTGGGAATACACCCTAGAGAAGAAACTCACACACATGTGTATCAGAAGACAGGTGCAAGAGTGTTCATACCATCATTGTACTAGCAGAAAACTGGAAATCATCCAAATGCCCAGGGACAGTAGACAGAAAGCTACACTCCTGAGCAGCATTCCATGGGATAGTATATGGAATATTATACAAAAATGAAAACAAACTAGAGCCGTACAAAGCAAAATTGACCTTAGAATATAATTATGAGTATAAGAACACAAATCACAGAAGGTTACAGTATTATACCATTTAAATAAAGTTCTAAAACAAACAAAGCTAAATAACATTAAGCACATATAAAAAACTGCTTTAAAACAAAAAAGGAAGAAAATAAACACAAAGGTTTGGCAGTAGTGACATCTAGGTAGAAAACAAATGATTGGACAGATGAGTAAAACATAGGTAGATTCAATGGTATTAGTAATTTTTGTTAAGTTGTATGATGAATTTCATGGATGTTTTATTTTTATACCTTATATCAAATATTATATAATAAACACACATTTAAGTTTACCACTTTCTTTTCTTTTCATTTTTTCATTGGATTTTCCATATATATTATATAAGATAAAAATACATAGATCTAAAAACTGCCCCCCTATTACTTTTGAAAATCTGAGCATGAATTCTGAGGAAGTTAATCTAATGAGATTTTAGTGGGAAAAAATGCAAAATGTTAATGATCCACTCGAACCCCACAGGCTCAAAAATCATATGAGAATATGACTTACTTCATCAAACCTCTTTAGAAAGGGGAAGAAAACTTCATCCTCTTTCTAAACAGCAAAATAGTGCAAAAACACCTTCTTGCTTCCCAGGTCAGTAAGAGGGAAAATTCAGAAGCAATTGTCTGCATCTGTTAACATTCTTAGAGAAAGAGCTTTAAGAACAGAATGTTTAAGTCTGTGAAGATGAACATGGGCCAAGAAATTTGAAGCATCTTTTCAAGGCAGAGACACACAAAATTAAGTTAAGAAAACGATTCAATCCCCCAGCATATTGCCGACAGTGTAAATAGGAGTTGCAAAACAACAGCAAATTGAAATAACCGAGATTTGTCCAGAATGTCTAGAGTTCACAGGACTTAGAGTGATTATCTCTATCTTATGTAAAGTTGTATGAGAGGATTGCCAGTTTCCAAAAAATCAGAAAGGTAATATACTTAATAGAAAAACATACCAAAAAATTTCTGCATAATTCAAAAACCAGTAGTTCTTCCTCCTCATTTTAATCTCTAATAGTACATACTCTCATAAAATATGTTTATTAAACTATCTGGCATTTACTAAGGAAATGATACAAATTCTTTTAAAAAGGACCAAGGACACAAATATCTCAGGGAGGAAAGGTGTATTTTAAGGAGAATTAAAATGAAATGATAATGAATACTAAATGTGTTTCTTATGCAAAAATCCAAAACTTTTCCCAATTTCTCCATGAATGAGACACATAAAGGAAGGTCTGGATCTGGAATACCCTCAACACTCCACCAATACAATCTTTAATCATAAGTGGCAATAACCTAAAATCCATAAATTTTGTTTTAAAAGATCATTTTAATGCTTTGTAATGGTATGAATGTTACTTTTTTGTTGGTTTTAGAATGGGCTTTTAATAGATTATTTTTTTAACGGAACACATTACTCTTAACACATTGCTCTTAAAACCTTATCCAACGCTTTACCAACCTCTCTCACAGACAACATCATATTTGGCATATTTCTCAGCAGGGGAGATTGGCTTCCAGTGGGGAAATTTTAGTATCAGCTTTTCCAAAAAGCTGGAGAGGAGAGTTAAACTAAATTGCTCTTCCAGAAAACAAGAACATCATTGCTGCCAAATGCTAAAATCCCCTAACACCATGGGATACTTCCTATGATTCTGTATGTAGTGCACAATGTTTTCTGTAATATTTCTCTTAAATGTTTCACCAAATAATAACAGTAATAGTGATTATAACAGCAATAGGGTAATAATTACAATTATAGAAACTATGTGTTATATACCTATAACATTTCAAATCCTCACACAACTCTGCAAGGTACCATCCATCTAGTTTTATAGAGTGAGGAAACTGAAACACAAAACAAATCATTCGTTCAAGGTCATGCAGCTAGGAAATAAGGTTAGCTGTATTTGCTGGGCACTTACTATGTTCTGGCAATGCTGTGAACATTTTAGTTGCATTAACTAAATCTTGATCCTCGTGATAGCACTATAATTATGTCCTCATTGTTTTGGTTGAGAAAACTGAGGCACAGAGAGGGACCCTGTGTCATCCACCTGGCAAATGCTGGACTGAGTTTCAAACGTAGGCAGCCTAGCGCCAGAGCCCACATTTTAATCAGTAGGCTATACCAACTCGCTAAATATTAGGACTTATATTCAGACCCATATGTAGCACACTCAAAAACATACGACTTTCAAAAGGGAGTTTTCCCATTGTCTAAACTATATCGCATCCCTCATTTAGTACAGCAAAGATATCAGATGAGTAATACACAACCACATATTGGCAAACTAAACATAATTCAGTGAAAATATATGCAGAAGTACAAATTATTGTTTAGAGATGTGAATAATGATAATAATCCATCAGATATACACATAAACACGTGTTCATTCTTGTGCTGGGTAACAGCTGCATAATCCATTGGAAAGCCTATCCCACCAGGAATCCAAAGCTCAAATGTTCATGTCCTCTCTCTACATACACTGTCAAATGAATCCACATACTTTCATTATCATGATAGCTTGAAGCAAACGATTCCACAGGACGAACGCTCTAATTTCTGACCACAGATAGCCTGTGGAGCTGTACCTAAACCCTGCATACTTTCCATTAAGTCTGCAGCCTCTATCGAAGACAGAGCTCACTTCTTCCACAATTTCTATGTAACTATGGGCCTTATCATTCCCTCCTGTTCACCATAATTATTACCTAAAACGCAAATCTTTTAAAAGGGTCAAAAAGTCAGAAAGAAGGTTTGATTTTCTCAGAGTTAAGGTTTATATCACTGTATCCCTTTTTTTGCAATCTCACATGACACCAGAACCTGACCCAAACCAGTTCACTCAGCCTAGGATCATATACTTAGTAGTATGATACACAAGACATGATAGTAGCCGAAGCACTATTATTAAAGAGAGATTAAAACAGCTGTACATTATGCTGAAGCACTCACTATTCCCTTTACAAACAGACGGTCCTGGATTACAAGCAGCACTTGACCATTTAAATCACGACAACAACCAGATTTAACCAGCTGGGCCATATTCTCCTAGGCAATGCCTGTTGACCCCCTCAGTCACAGCTGCTCAAATGAAATTCTCATTAGACAACTTATTTTCAGAAGCCAAAGGACTCTCTGATTAAATATAAGTATTTAGATATAGAAGTCCTTTTTAAAGTATTCATTTTCTGACAACTGTCGCTTATGCCAGAGCCCAGCTACATTGGCAACAAGATGGGTGACACAAAGATAACTAAAATTCATCATTTAATCACAGCTGAAGGATTTTTATCTTGGAAGCATTTTAACCTAAATCTATTAATCAAAGTCTTTCTTCACACTTTAGCCACCAATATAAACAATGTTTATAAAAGCAGATGCCGATATTCATTCATTCTATACATTTATCCATGCATTTATGCATTTATCTATCTATCTACCTGACTATCCCTCTGTGACCAAAAAAAAATCAAGGTTAAATTTACAAGAAAACAGAAATGCTGCTGATTTCCCCACAAATCCCCTTCTCAGAGGAGGCACTTCAGACACAGCCCCTTTGTTCATCAGTGCAAAGAGCAGTCCAGTGCAGACACTGCTTTGGAGGGGGCATTTCTTAAAGGTATGGCAGATAAAAGACTGGAGAGTTATTTGATTGATCAAAGAACCTACCTGAAAGACAATAACTTTCCTACTACTACGTGAAGAATTTTTGTTTATCATATAGATATTGTTTTAAAATAGGTCAAAATAAATAAACTTTTATAGATCAGTTCCTGTATTTCAGGGAAGAGGGATGGGGGATGGGGGAGGATATTTAGTTTGAGAGTCGAAACATTCTCCAGAGCAACAATTACTCAGGAAGGGTTATTTACTATGTCAGCAACATGGGCTTGTCACTCACGAGGTATGCCCTTCAAACACGGAAGTAGAAGTGAAGGAGAGAAGGGTTATGTATTTCGAAGCCCTTGCACATCCCACAGGATGAGATGTCTCAAATGAATAGTTGACCTGGGGTTTTAAAAGGTCAAATCCAGGCTAATATCAGTGGAAGTATTTTATCTCCTTAGACCTGAAATATAGTTATTATAAAATCTGAAATGTATCAGAAACTTTTTAATGATCTTTTCTGCAACTATTTCTGTTCTCCCATTATACTGTTCTATTCTATTGCTCCAAGCAGATAATGAAAATTAGGAATCAAATTCAAAATTAAAAATAGAAATCTTCATTCCTCCCATGTCCAAAACATGTTCTTATAGTTCTTTTCCTATTAACTGTTTTACCACCTTTTATTCACCCACATTTAAAAACTCTGATCTACCTTCTAACCAGTTCTCTCTCTCGGTCTCCTCACTTAAATGCCAAGTCCTTATAATTCTATCTCCTAATATCTCTTCCATATGCACCCTTCTTCCTTTCTTTTTTCTGCCACCTCAGTCCAGGTCCTCATTATCTCTGGTCTGAAATAATCTCCTTAATGTCTCTCCATGCTCCCACATATCCTACACAGCTCTACCAGATTAACCGTCCCCAGAAAAAGTTCTAATCCATCACCTTATTGAACTAAAAAGTAGTCAATGAGTCCTCCATAAACTTCAATATAAAATTAAAACTCCTTAACCAGGAATTAAAGGGCTTCTATAATCTGAATAAAACTTACATTTTCAGTCTTATATCCCTTACCATTATTATGTTATTAAATATTGCTATCCAAAATATAATACAACTCTCCATTTATCCAGGTTGTTTCATGTTAATAACTTTTATAGTTTTCTTAAAGGACATGTATATATTTTTTCTTTTCACCCTTTGAGCCCTTTACTCATTTCTCCCACTCCCCACCAGTCTGTTCTCTGTATCTATGAGCTTTTTTTTCTTTCTCTTTTTTGGTTCCACATATAAGTAAGTTCAAACAATATTTGTCTTTCTCTGACGTATTTCAGTTAGTATAATGCCCTTAAGGTCCATCCATGTTGTTGTAAATGGCAAGATTTCACTTTTTAAATTAATTTATTTATTTTTAGAGAGGATGGAAGAGAGGGGGAAAGAGAGGGAGAGAAATATTGATGTGAGAGAGAAACATCAATCAGCTGCCTCTCACACACACCTGACCTAGGACCAAACCCGCAACCTATGCATGTGCCCTGACCAGGAATTGAACCAGCAACGTTTTACTTTATGGGACAACTCCTGACAAGCTGAGCCACACTGGTCAGGGTATAGATTTAATTTCCTTATGGCTAATATTCCATTGTATATATAACCACATCTTCTTTATCCATTCAATCGTCCATGGACACTGAGGTTGCTTCCATATTTTGGCTTTTATAAATAATGCTGTAATGATAAACATGGGGATACATATATCTTTTTGAGTTAGTGCTTTTGTTCTTTTTTTTCCGGATAAACACCCAGAAGTGAAATTGATGGACCTATGGTAGTCTTTTTATTTTTTTCAGGAACCACCATACCATTTTCCATAGTGGTTGCACCAGTTTATATTCCCACTAGCAGTGCACAAGAGTTCCCTTTGCTCCACATCCCCACCAACACTTGTAATTTCCTGTATTTTTTTTATAATGGCCATTCTCAAAGGGGTGAGGTGATATCTCACTGTGGTTTTAATTTGTATTTCCCTTATAATTAATGATGTTGAGCATCTGTTCACGTACTGTTGGCTATCCATGTCCTCTTTAGAAAAATATCTGTTCAGATTGTTTTGGGGTATTTTTGCTTTTAAGTTGTATGAATCCTTTACAAATTCTGGATATTAGCCCCTTATCAGATATATACTTTATGAGTATTTTCTTACCTTCAATCAGTTGCCTTCTAATTTTGTTGATGGTTTCCTCTGTGATGCAAAAACTTTTTAGTATGAGATAGTCTCAATGATTAGGTTTGCTTTTTTTCCCATAATCATTTATCCCCCTTATACCCTCATCCACCTCCACTCACCCCTCTCCTAAAAAAGAAGTTTTTGTTTTTGTTTTTGTTGCTTTTTCTTTTGGTGTCACATCTACAATATCATCACTTAAATTAATGTTAAGAGCTTACCACCTACGTTTTCTTCTAGGAGTTTTATGATATCAGGTCTTACATTTGTCTTTAATTCATTTTAAGTTAACTTTTTTGTATAGTGTAAGACAAGCGGTTGAGTTTTATTCTTATGGATGTAGATGTCTAGTTTTTCCAACACCATTTAATACTAAAAAGACTGTTCTTTCCTTATAGCATATTCTTGGCTTCTTTGTCAAAATTAATTGACCTTCTATGCATGGGAGTTTTTCAAGGCTCTGTATTTTTTCTCACTGATCTGTGTGTCTATTTTCATGCCAATACCATTCTGTGTTCATTATTACAGCTTTGTTACATAGTTTAAAATCAGGGACCATGATGCCTCAAGCTTTGTTCTTCTTTCTCAAGATTTCTTTGGCTTTTCAAAGTATTTTTAGAATTCCATACAAATCTTAGGATTATGTGTTCTACTTTTTTGAATGCCATTGGACTTTTGATAAGGATTCCATTGAATCTGTAGATTGCTTTGGGTCGTATGAATATTTTAAGAATACTGACTCTTCTAATTGATAAGAACAAGTATATTTTCATTTATTTGTATATTCTTCACTTTCTTTCCTCAGTGTTTTATAGTTTACATATATGTCTTTCACATCCTTGGTTAAATTTATTCCTAAGTATTCTATTCTCTGATGCAATTATAAAAAAAATAAGATTGTTTATTTTTCTTTCTATGGTTCCTTATTAGTATATAGAAATGCAACAAGTTTTTCGTATATTGATTTTGTATCCTCCAGTTTTACTGAATTTGTTTATTAGTTCCAACAGGTTTTTTGATGGAGTCATTAGGATTTTCTATACATAACAATATCATATCTACTGAAAATAGTAAGTTTACTTCCTCCTTTCCTACTTGGATACCTTTCAATTCTTTTTCTTGCCTAATTGCTATGGCTAGGACTTCCAATACTGTATTGAATAAGGCACACACCTTTGTCTTTTTCCTGATCTTAGAAGAAAGCTTTTTCAGCTTTTTACTATTGAGTACAATATAAGCCATGGGCTTGTCATATATGATCTTTATTATGTTGATGTATATTCCCTCTATACCTCAACATAATAATAAAAGTATTGGGTACTTTTTAAAATTTTAAATCATAAATGGATGTTGAATATACAAAATGCTTTTTTCTAAATCTATTGAGATTATTGTTATGATTTTTATTCTTTATTTTATTAATGTGGTATATTATGCTGATTGATTTGCTGATGTTGAACTATCCTTGCAACCCTAGGATAAATTGAACTAATCATGGTGTATGATCCTTTTAATGTAGTTGAATTCATTTTGCTAATATTTTGTTGAAGATAGCTGCATTTTTTAGAAATATTGACCTGAAATTTTCTTTTCTTGTGGCATCTATGTCTGGTTTTGGTGTCAGGGTAATGCTGGCCTCATTAAATGAGTTTGAAAGAGTTCCTGCCTCTTCTATTTTTTGGAAGAATTTGAGAAGGATTAATAGTTATTGTAATGTTCAGTAGAATTTACTAGTGAAGCTGTTGGGTCCTGGATTTTTGTTTGTTGGAAGATTTTAATTAATGATTCAACTTCCCTACTAGTAATTAGTCTGCTCAGATTTTCTGTTTCATTATAATTCAGTATTTGCAAGTTTTACCTTTTTGAAAATTTACTATATCTTCTAGGTTGTCAAATTTGTTGGCATATATTTGTTCATATTAATCTTGTGTACTCTTTTGTATTTCTATGGTATCAGTTGCAACATCCCCTGTTTCGTTTTTATTTTATTAAAGTCCTCTCTCTTTTTTCCTTGATTCTAGCTAAAGGCTTGTAAATGTTGCTAATTCCTTCAAACAACCACCTTTTATTTTTTCTGATCATCTCTGTTGTCTTTTAAGTTTTTATTTTATTTTTACTGCTCTAGAGTCTTTGGTATTTCCTCCCTTCCAACTTTAGGTTCCTTTTTTTTTTTTCTTTTTCTAGTTCCTTGAGGTGTAAAGTTAGGTTGTTTATTTGAAACTTTTCTTGTTTTTTGAGATTGGCACTTATCACTATGAACTTCTCTTTTAGAACTGCTTTAGTTTCATTGCACAAATTTCAGTATGTTATATTTTCATTTTTGTTTGTCTTGCATATTTCTTAATTTCTCTTTTGATCTCTTCTTTGACCCTTTGGATGTTGACCCTTTGGATGTTCAGTAGCATGTTGCTTAATCTCCACATATTTGTGAATTTTCCAGTTTTCTTCATGTAATTAATTTCAAATTTCATAGCATTGTGGTTGGAAAAGATGCTTGATATGATTTAAATCCTCTTACATTTATTTATTAAGACTTTTAAAAATATTTTATTATAGTTCAAGTACAGTCTTTATTTTCCCACCACCACTTTCCTCCACCCCACCCACCCCCACTCCACCTCCCAACCTCAATCCTACCCCCCTTTGACTTTGTCCATGGATCCCTTTTATAGACTTTTTAATTGCCTAACATATGTGAAGTTGTGTATATATCTGTTAAGTCCATATGATCTAACATGTTGTTTAAGACTGCTGTTTCCTTATTGATTTTCTGTCTGGAAGATCTATCCATTGATATAAGTGGGGTATTAAAATATCCTAATATTATTATATTGCTGCCTATTTCTCCCTTTAGATCTGCTAATAATTATATAATTAGGTCCTCCTGTATTGGGTTCATATGTATTTATACATTGTATTCTCTTGTTAGATTGACCTCTATATAATTATGTAATTTTTATCTTTATCTCTTACTACAGTTTGTTTTAAAATCTATTTTTTAATGAAATAAGATAGCTATTCTAGCTTTCCTTTGGTTTCGATTTGCATGGAATATCTTTTTCTGTCCCTTCACTTTCAGTCTCTTTGTGTCTTTACATCTAAACTGAGTCTATTGTAGGCAGCATGTAGATGGGCCTCCTTTTTCTAATCCATTCAGCCACTCTATGTATTTCAAGTATAGAATTTAGTCCGTTTACTTTTTTAAAAAGATTTAAGATTTAAATCTACTTTTAAAGCCACTCTATGTATTTCAAGTATAGAATTTAGTCTGTTTACCTTTTTAAAAAGATTTAAATCTTTTAAAATTAAAAGATTTAATTTACTTTTAGGAAGAGGGAGAAGGAGAGAAAAAGAGAGAGAGAGAAACAGCAATGTGTGGTTGCCCCTCACACGCCCTACACTGTGGACCTGGCCCGTGACCCAAGTGTTTGCCCTGACTGGGAATCAAATAGATGACCCTTTGCTTCACAGTCCAGTGCTCAATCCACTGAGCCACAACCAGCCAGGATTCCATTTATTTTTAAAGCAATTATTGATGAGAATGTACTTACTGTCATTGAGTTTGTTGTTTACTGGCTATTTTTACAGTTCCGCTCTACCAAGACTCTCCTACTGCTTTTAATTAGACCCTTCACTGTTGGGTGTCTTAAAGATCTCTGCCTGAAATGCACCTCCCCTCTATTTCTTCCTATATAAATCCTTTCACTCTCTAAGACTGGGTAAGACCCATTTCTCTAAAGCAGTTTGCCATGACTTTCTAGGCAGGTGCAGTCTAGCTTGTAAACTCCTATAACATTTTATTGATAGAGTTCTCATGGAACTTATCGCATATTAGATACTTAATTATAGTTCATTTTTACATATCTATCTCTTACTAGAATATAAACTCTTTAAAGCTAGAGGCTGTTTCATTCCCTATCAGTGGCCCATATCATGTAGCATAGAGGTTCTTAACCTAGGATCCACAGAGTCCAAGAATCCATCTACAGAATTTGGAGGCTCTATGAACTCAGATAAATTCACTAACCTTTAATCAAAATTTTATATTTCCTTTAATCATGGTTGCAGGCAACAAACCACAAAACACTCATAGTATTTGTGACATTGTAACTAATCAAATCACAATGCATTTTATGATACTGTACTTGATGAAGACATCTCAAAACATCATTTATGTTTATCAGTGCTTCAAAATTATGGTGTTTTAGTCCTTCCATTAGCTCTTATTGTTTAATGCATTAGTAAAGTAGTACCTTATACCATATCACAAAATTTAAGGTTTAAAATTTTAATATAATTCATTTTTTCTATAATTCCATGGATTTTACTTTATGCTTTTAAAATAAGAAAGGACCTGTAAATTTAACTAGACTTATTAAAAGGATCCATGGGGGTTGGGGGGCAGGAATTAGAAGGTAAGAATCTCTCAGTTCCAATATAGCACTTCACAAAATAAGAAATAAAAAAATTATAGAAAATAATCATGATGCATGCAGTTGTTGAATAGGGCTATAAAAGTGTACTATGAACTACAGAATGTTGTATAAACATGGTGTTCATAAAAATTAATAGCCCTAGCATTGGAAAAAAACTAATTCTCTGTCCTTTACAATAGCCTTATTAAAATGCAATTATGACAAATACCATATGATCTCACTTATATGTGGAATCTAATAAACAAAATAAACTGATGAACTAACTAGAACCAGAGGCATGGATACATAGAACAGATGGAAAGATCTCAGAGGAATGGAGGTGGGGGCAGGACTGTATAAAAGAAGGTGAAGAAATTAGCCAAAGAATATGTATATGCATAGCCCACAGACACAGACAATAGCATGGTAAAGGCCAAGGGAGGAGAGGTGGGGTCTTGGTGGAGGTGAACAAAGGGTGGAGGAATGGGGGACATCTGTAATAGGTTAATAATTTTTTAAAAAGCTAAACAGAAAAAAAAGATTGTTGCATACCTCCAAGGACAACTCATTATCCTCCAAAGAGTAGTATCTTGCAACATGGACAGCTACAACTATTCCATAGTTGGTTGTATTATACACAATATTGTGGTTCTTTGTAACTTCTTATCACTGATCTGCATTCTCTCTTCAGGGAATTAGATAGAATAAATTCAATCCCTCTTCCATATGACTTTAATCTTTAGAGACAACCATCATGTCATCCTTGATTTTCTTTTCTTCAGGGTTAATATTACTAGTTCCTTCAACCATTCCTCATTATATAATTTTGCATCTGTTATCATGTCAATGGTTCCCCTCTGAGAATACTTTGAGTCTCTTGTAAAGTGTGGTAATTCTCAACTCAACACAATATTTTAGATGCATTCTATTGATCAGGGAGTTCAATGGAATTACCACCTCTTTGCTACATACTATAGTAATGCTGACTGAGATAGTAGTGGCAAATTTTTAGCAATATTCATCATGCTAACTCCACTGCACTTTCTGTCACCTTAAAGTCATCAGCTTTTTAAAAAATTAATGTGCCTGTTATTTGAATTTCCTTCAGTAATCACTTGAGAAGCTAGGTGATTTGTTCACAACCTCTGGACTTGACAATACAATGTATTAAATTTTATCTTGATGGTTAATTTTAAGTCCATGTTTTCAGTTTACCTGTTGTTTTATTTCTTTCATATATTATATTCACTGTTTCTCCCAGATTTGTGGTACCTGTAAGTTTGATGAGCATGATTATCATATTTTAATATTTGTATTTACTATATTTTATACATTAACATATACTAAAAACACCTGAATTCTGATGCCTAAAATATATGTACTGTATAAAACAATCAAAATTTTGTGAAGTACATAGAAGATATTCTTCAATAGTGGGAATACAGTGATAAACAACTCTTAAATTGGAGGTCTCATACCCTAAATGTCTCTCTTCCATCAAATCTATAACACTGTGAGAAAAAGGAAGAGTATAAAACTAACCATTACTTACAAGAGAAAAATTATTTTAAATTCCCTTGTAATTTGGACAAAAAAATCATCAGAAATTAATTTCTTTATTTTTATACTAAAGAGCCCTCTAACGTATTTTGAGAACTATCTTATAGAACTAAAACCATCTTTCTGGTGAATCATAAAAGTAATCTAGCAATCTCACTTTTCAGAAATTATTGATCTGGCAGCCTCAATTACTCTAGAACATAGCCAATAATGCAGAAAATAAAGTCTGAGCAGTCAGAAGAGTTAGCATGATTCCATGCACTAAAGACCATGCATATTACCTGGAGTCTCACCAAGATATATTTGTTCATATTTTCAATATAGTCCAGCATGTCATGATCATCTGATTTCATAATTTATAGATTAATAGGATAAAATTATAAATTATTCACAACTAAGCAAGAAGTAGCAGCCTGCAATCTAAAGAGGGGAAACCAACACAAACACACATGCTGAAAAATGTCTATCTCAAGCAGACACAAGAACTCCAAGGTTACATAACTGCAAAGAAATAGCCATAAAGCCAAACAGTCCTAATTATCACAATGATCTCTGAGGACATCATTACATTATAGCATAGTAAAATGACTGACATTTATAATATGATAATCATCATAACACCTCAAATTTATGTAGTTTGCAGCTCATAAAAAAACCTTTATAGTCATTATTATAGTTAATTTTCAAAATGCTTAAGTTACCAAGTCAGGTATTGGTACCATGTCCACTTTAAAATTTTGTGGCTTGGGGAGATTGTAGAACTTGTACAGATCCTCATTAATTGTTTGGAATTGGAGTTCATAGTTTACTGAACCATGACCCCAAGTCATCAAATAATATTTACATTGTATGCTATATAATGTGGTCAGTAAGACAGAAAAGTACATAATACATTTTAGAAACTTCCACAAAAATTGCTGATGGGCTGAAAAGTTTAATCTGAAAGTTTAAACTTTTGGGTCCTTGAAGGAATAAAATTAAGTTAAATAAAAAATTCCCTTATAGCAAATCTCCATTTCCCCACAGTGTCACAGAGTTTTAAGTTTAACTTATAATGTTAGTAATAAATCCAGAATCATTAATTACCCTACATTTTAAAAATCTAAAATCTGCACATAAAAAATGAAGGGCCACACGTACTCTAGGAATCACTTAGATTTGATTTATTTAGTTGAAAATGTCATTAAAGAATCTCATCTGTCTTTCAGGACACACTTGAACCTGAGTGGGTTCTTGTGGAGAGAGTGGAGACAGTGGAGGTGCGATACCAGAACAGATGTCATGGGTCAAAGTGCTTCTCACTTGAGCATTTAGCTCCAACAGTCTTAGAAACCTTCAAATCTCAAGTCTACAATATTTGGAGGCAAAATACTACTGCTTATGATATTTATAAAAATGAGAAGCAATATACTATTTTGGGTTTTCTTCTTACTTTTTAAGCAATTGATATTTTCATAATTAAACACTACCCATAAAAAGGAAATAAGGGACAAAAATTAAAAATAAAGTTGCAGCTAAAAACATTCTTGTACTACCTTTTTCAGGGAAAGGCTTACAGTTAGTTTAAAACCTTGATTTGCTATCATAGGAATGAAAAAAAAATGCACAAAGTTTGACAAAAATGGAGCTACCTCAACATTCTTAATGGATCACAATCTGCCATCACCATGGTAAGCCCTGAATAACTTTTTCTTAGTTAATGCCAATTATGCTCTTCTCTGGCCCTTGAAATCCCACATTTTTTAAGGCCTGAAATCTTTAAAAGAATAAAGTTCAACAGTTAAGTCCAAACGTACCCTCTTGTTCAGTCCGAGTCATTTCCTCAAGCTTCTTCTGTTTCAGTGTGTCCACCACATCGGCAAGGCTCCCTTTGCGGCGCTCTGGGGTTCCAAAAGTAACACTGGTCATTATCTCGCGGTCCCGACTCCCTTCGTCAGGCTTATGTGGTGAGGTAGAGGTATTTCGGAAGGAATATAGGGAACATAACTTATTATTCTCTGACTCCTAGGAAAACAAAATAAAATAAAGCCATTAGGATCCTTGTCTCTTTGCTTATCATTTGGAAAATTCCAAACTTAGAATTACAGTATGTGATATGTAGATGGACAAATAAAATATAACTATCTGTGCTTTAAAAAACTAAATATTAAAGAAGCAATTATCAGAGAAGCTAATATGAAATGGCAGATTCAAACTGTTATTTTATTAGGAAAAAAACAGCCTAAGGGGTTTAAAAACAGTTTTAAAATAGACATTTCAACTTCTTCCTCATTTACACCCTTCATTTAAAACAGTTCAGTGTCAATTATTAATTATTAAGATTGGCAAAGTTTTTTTAAATTAGCAGTTTTATTAGCAATGTTCTTCCCACAGTTTAAAATATATATCACAAAACATCATTCTTGAATTTATAACCAGTAGAAAAATTGGCTTCGATAATCACTGTCAATTGTTCACCAGAAAATACATAAAATATCTAAGTCAATGCCAGAAAGTTAACTAACCCAAATATTTTCGTGTGCTGGGGTTTGGAAAGGAGCATTTTTTTTCTAGCTGTACATCTGTCAAAAATTATAGAACCTCTTTCTATTCCTTACTTTCTATCATTGGTACTTGAGCACATGATCACACATATTTTTCATGGGCATTTAAAAATGGTTTGGGTTTATGTTTGTTTCCAAAAGAACAAGTTTATTACGGGAACATTTGCACATGAATTACTTCACAGTACGGAGAAGTTACCTAACTGGTAAAAGAATTGGATCCATCTGCAAGGAGGAAAAACAAATCTTAGATTAAAAATAAGACACCTAAAAGTTTATACAACGAAAATGTTTGCATATCTCTCTAAATCAGAACTGAGAGTTGAAAGGAACTAGTCTCTGGCAGAAGCCCATCAGTAGCCTAGCATTTGCCTTATGTGTCTGTGTCTGGGTAGGCTCTCTCCCACTAAAATTTTTATGAAACAAATAAAGTATCTAGCCTTTGTGATTCTCATCAGAAGCTTGAAAATCTTAACTGCTCCTATACTTCTCTCCATCTTCACAAAGAAGCCTGGCAAGCTTCAAGAACTAGAGAAAGAAGCATGAGGTGAAATTTACAGATTTAATAAGTGAAAAAGGGGAAAAAGAAAAATGGAATTAGAGAAGTAAGTTTCCACATATATTAAATGAGATGATAATTGTACTCCAAAAATGCTACATATGCATTTTTGTTATAGGTACTACATAGGTATTATTGTCATTATATAAAAGGCAGGAATAAAACTTATTTTGAAGGTTATTGGGGGCATATAATGAGATAACATTTATAAAGTAACAGCACACAATGTTGAGCTCATAAGTGGTATTTAGTAAATAGTAGGTCTCATTATTCTGATGGAAGAGGAAGACCTAGGAATGAAGCCAAGGAGGATTTTGCCTACTCTGGACCTAAAAAAATTTTTAGTAAAAAATATGACAAGTCTTGGAACTACATCGAATATTGTGAAGTCTGTGAATATACTAAAAAAAAACACTAAATTGTATACATCAAGTGGGTAAATTATGTATATTATATCACAGAGCTATTAAAATATTGTGAGCTAAATGTTAATTTTTTGCACTCCCATTGCTAGTACAATGCTTATCACAGAGAAATGCTCATTAGATTTGTAATGAAATAAAATAAAAAGAATAAAATTAATGGGGCAGGGCAGGAAAGAGAGCTCTTCTTTGCCTTTGTCCTAGATCTTTTCCTTCCCCCGAGGATGTTTTTCATTCATGTTTACAATAATTCCATGGAGTAATGCTGAGGAACCCCTTTATGCCAATCATGTTTAGTGCATGGTTTTTTGGAATGGCCTTTTCATTCTTCAATTTGTGCAGACAAAAACTGAGATGTGTTTGCAAAATTACTTAGACTCCTTAATAGCATTCCTTCAGAAAGCTGACCTAGGTGTTTTTTAATATATTTTATTGATTATGCCATTACAGTTGTCCCATTTCCCCCCCTTCATTCCCCTCCACCCTGCACACCCCATCCCCCACCATTCCCCCCCTTTAGTTCATGTCCGCACATCACAAGTTATCCAGATTCTATATCTCCCCTACTATTCTTGCCCTCCCTCCTATATATTTTCTATCTATGCTATTTATTTTCTGTACCTTCTCTCCCCTTCTCCTTCTCCCACTCTCCTGTTGCTAACCCTCCATGTGATATTCATTTCTATGGTTCTGCTCCTGATCTAGCTGTCCTCTTAGTTTGCTTTTGTTTTAGGTGTGGTTCTTAATAACTGTGAGTTTGCTGTCCTTTCACTGTTCATACTTTTTACCTTCTTTTTCTTAGATAAATCCTTTAAACATTTCATACAATAAGGGCTTGGTGATGGTGAACTCCTTTAACTTGACCTTATCTGAGAAGCACTTTATCTTCCCTTTCATTCTAAATGAAAGCTTTGCTGGATAGAGCAATCTTGGATGTAGGTCTTTGGATTTCATGACTTGGAATACTTCTTTCCAGCCCCTTCTTGCCTGTAGGGTGTCTTTTGAGAAATCTGCTGACAGTCTGATGTGAACTCCTTTGTAGGTGACTGTCCCCTTAGCTCTTGCTGCTTCTAGGATTCTCTGCTTCATTTTAATCTTGGCTAATGTAATGATGATGTGCCTTGGTGTGCTTCTTCTTGAGTCCAACTTCTTTGGGACTCTCTGAGCTTCCTGGATTTCCTGGAAGTCTATTTCCTTTCCCAGATTGGGGAAGTTCTTCTTTATTATTTGTTCAAATAAGTTTTCCACTGGTGGCTGTTCCTCTTCCCCTTCTGGTACCCCTATAATTCGGATGTTGGAATGTTTAAAGATGTCCTGGAGGTTCCTAAGCCTCTCCTCATTTTTTGAATTCTTGTTTCTTCATATTTTTCTGTTTGGTCATTTTTTTCTTCCTTCTGGTCCATTCCCTTGATTGGAGTCCCAGTTTCCATTCCATCACTGTTGGTTTCCTGTGCATTTCCCTTCATTTCAATTAGTTTAGCCTTCATTTGTTCCTCTAATTTGTGACTAAAATCAACCAGTTCTGTGAGCATCCTGATCACCAGTGTTTTGAACTGTGCATCTGATAGGTTGGCTATTTCTTGGTCACTTATAGTTATTGGCTCTGGGGCTTTGAGTTCTTCTTGAGCCATAATGTTTTGGTGTGTTTGCACTTGTTAATATGAGAGGCAGAGCCCTAGGTGTTCACCAGGGTGGGGCAACTCAGTTGCTGGGTTGTGACGCTGTATGGGGGGGCAGGGTCAGAGTGGGGCAATAGCAGTCCCCTCTGCTGCTTCCTGCCACTGGGGCCTGTGCAGTCTGTCTCACTGCTTGCTCCTTCACTGGTTTAACAGTCTGGCTGAATGGTTTATTATTGTCGGATTTCCATATAGTTCAATTTTCTGTGTTTTGGCTGCATTTTTGTTACTAAAACTTTGTTGTCTTTAAACTTGGTTGTGCAAGGAGGCATAGTGTTTCCAGCTACGCCTCCATCTTGGCTGGAAGTCTGACCTAGGTGTTTTTAAATCAATAATTACCATTTGATCAATCATGCTTCAGTCACTTTCATTTCAAATGCAAACTAATCTTATATTATAGCCTATAAGTCAAAAACCAAAACAAACTCTAGCTCAACCTAAAGGATCAAATACCAAGTCAAAACAATAGGTATGTGCAAGTGGTTAGCTAAAAAGAACTCATCATTGACTATAATAAAGCAAATCTTTTTATCACTTAAAACATGGTATAAGCCAGTCAGACAAAGATACATATCATATGATTTTGCTCAAATTGTGAAATCTAATGAACTAACAAGCAAAATAGAGACAGACTCATAGGTGGAGAGCAGTATGACAGCTCGACATCTAAGGGAGGGGAGGTTAAGGGTGGAGGGAGTATGCAAAATGAAAAAAGAACTCATGGACATGGACAACAATGTGGTGATGGCAGGGGACAGAGAAGTATATGGGGAGTAAATGGTAATGGTAAAAATGCAACATTTTAAAAAAAAATGGTAGGGATGACTCTCCAGCCTGAATAACAACTTAAGTTGTCCTCAAAGCATTTAGGCTCCATACAATACTGCCTTTTTCTCTCAGGACTAAGTTCTATCTTATTTACTCATGTTAGATACTTGTTAGATTGACCACCTTTCTTGTTTTTTTTACCTGTGAGAATGTGGTCACTGCTATCCTGTACCACAGACAATAACCATGGGTTTCCACATCAATGACTCACACTGTCCTCTGCCCCATAACCTGTGTGAAGTGGCTGAACACTACCCAGAAGCAGGCAGCAAGAAGCTGAAGTTATGATTTCCCCATAAAAGTTGTAAGAACTGCATGTGTGTAACATGTCACCAATGTGCCAAGATAGGCAGTGAATGAAATTATAAATGGCTTAAATTGTACAAGTAATTTTAACCATTTTTAGGAACAATGGAAAAGGGCAAAATTTATTCTTTCTGGCCCTCACTTTTTAACTTTCTAAAACTTAAGAAATATTGCTCTTTCATGAGCGGAGTCCTATAGGCAATTTACCTGAGTAAAGAGGCACATAAATCCAAACACTTACAATGAAGAAATTATTGTTGGATAAAAGGCAATAATGCCAAATTAGAAAAAGAGACTTCACATAGACCTCTAGTTTTTTCTAGAGAGCTAATTTTTAAATAACTTTTGCATAATAAAAAAGCTCAACTTTTCCTGTAATTTCCAAAAACTAAACAGGTCCCATGAAATACCAATTGAGGCAAGATTCCAATGGTAATATCTACCGAGTATCAATGTATGGCCCTGCAGCACAGCTGTGGAGAGATCTGAGACAGTATTTCCCTAAAGCAGTGGTTCTCGAACTTCAAGACATAGAATTCCCTGGTATGTATGTTAAAATGCAGATTCTCTCATCTCCTTCATACCCTGAAGAGTAAGACTCAGGAATATAAATTTTGATGAATATCCCAATTGATTCTGATCACAGGTTCTTTAATTCTGATGCAACTCACTTGAAGAAATATTGATTTCTAAGAAAGCAATGAAGTGTTTTGCCATAATGTTATAATATAGGCACAATTGTGAATAATTTTAATAAGCCTGGTTAGTTATGATTTTTTAAAATTACATAAAGGTAATTAATTACCTCTTTTCCTTTGACCCCTCTTGTGGAAACAACCCCTGTAAAACATGACTGAACACATGACCATCACTAAAAACAGAGCATATGGGGCACTGAGTAAGCATTAGTTCATTCAAAGGAAATTTATTATAAATTTGCTTGTCAGCCTTTAACTTCAGCAGCCCTGCTTAAGCTAACAGTAAAGAAATTTTTCAAAATATATTTAAAAGAACTTCAGGTCCCAATACAAGGAATAAAGAAACGTTGATTCAGATTTTCTAAAGAGCATTTCACTGGAAATCAATTAAACACAGTACAAAAATTATATATTGAAGACTGAAAAAGTACCCAGTAGTACCAAAAAAGGCATTAGACAGAGTTTCTAGAAAAGACAAGGAATTTTCCTAAATTAAGAATATTTAATTAAGATGTAGCCCTGGCTGGTGTAGCTCAGTGGATTGAGCACAGGCCTGCGAACCAGACAATCGCGGTTCGATTCCCAGTCAGGGCACATGCTGGGGTTGCAGGCTGGGTCCCTGAAGGCCAGTTCCCAGCAGGGGACACACAAAAGGCAACCATACACTGATGTTTCTCTCCCTCTCTCTTTCCCTTCCCCTCTAAAAGATAAATAAATAAAATCTTTTTTAAAAAAAGATGTTTTTGTGTTTCAAGGGATAGGAAAGTAAATATTAAAAACAAAACACATGTATGTATGGTGACAGGTGTTAACCAGACTTATATGATGACTATTTCACAATAAATATAAATATTGAATCATTACACTGTATATTTGAAACTAACATGACATTGTGTGTCAATTACACTTCAATTTAAAATCATGTGAGCTGGTAGATGTTAGCTTACTGTTCTAATAACTTCACAATACATAAGTATGTCAAATCATTATGCTATACACCTTAAACTAATATAATGTTATATGTCAATTATATCTCAATAACACTGGAATAACATTAAAATAATATTTCTTCAACTTTTCAGAAGGTATTCAAAACTGGTTGCTCAGCAGTGTTATTCAAAGGATGGTAAATGTAAATATTCTTCTCCTAGTACTGTGAATATATATCAAATATACTCAGATTTTTGAGCCTTTGAGTATCTTGTTCCTTTCCCCTTGAATGTTCTGCATCCCCTTTGACTATGCACTCGACCCTCTCTTCACAGCTCAGATCACACTGCATCTCATTCTTGAAGTCCTGCCTGACTATACTGAGCCTTACTATTCTCCTATTCACTCACAAACTACACACCAAAGCACTGAATCGGAACCACAAAACTTAGCATTTAATAAAACAATAGAATAAATTATTATTATTTTGCATGTATTAGTTACATTGCAAATTTACATGAACTCTTGAAGGAATGAGGCCATGTCTCATGCTTTTTCTATGTTCTTCCAGAGCATCAAACAAAATTCTGGCAAATGAACTTGAAACAATTACTCACCAAATATTATCAAAAATAATAAAATATTAAAGCTAAGGGTAAATATTTGTTCAACAATGACTGAATTGCTAGTTAAGCAAAATAATGAAAACTGAGGTATTAAAAATAAAGAATTTATTTAATAAAAGATGATATAGCTACACCATGGAATACAACATGACCATTAAAAACAATATTATGTATGTTGAATACAGTGTTGCTTATAGTGAAGAATAATTAGAGGCAAACAGGCACATAGACCAATGGAACAAAGCAGAGAGCCCAGAAATAAACTCAAGTCTCTATGGTAAATTAATATTTGACAGAGAGGGAAGAAGCATAAAATGAAGGAAAAACAGCCTCTTCAACAAATAATGTTGGGAGATCTGGACAGCTACATGCAAAAAAATGAAACTTGATCACCAACTTACACCATATACAAAAATAAATTCAAGGTGGATAAAAGACTTAAATATAATTCGTGACACCATAAAAGTCCTAAAGAAAAACACCAGCAGGAAAATCTCAGAAATTCCGTGCAGCAACATCTTCACTAATATGTCCCCTAAAGCAAGGGACATAAAGGAAAGAATAAACAAATGGGACCTCATCAAATTAAAAAGCTTCTGCATGGCTAAACAAAACAGCACTAAAATGAAAAGAGAACCAACTATTTGGGAAAACATATTTGCCAATGATACCTCAAACAAGGGTTTGATCTCCAAAATATATAAAGAACTCACAAGACTCCACTCCAGGAAGATAAAAGTTCCTGGGATTATACCCGAAGAGCCCCCAAAACACCAATACAAAAGAACCTATGCACCCCAGTGTTCATAGCAGCACAATTTACAATAGCCACATCCTGGAAGCAACCTAAGTGCCCATCAGTAAATGAGTAGAACAAAAAACTATGGCTCATTTACACAATAGAATTCTATGCAGCAGAGAGAAAGAAGGAGCTCCTACCCTTTGCAACAGCATGGATGGAACTGCAGAGCACTTTGCTAAGTGAAATAAGCCAGGCAGTAAGGGACAAATACCATATGATATCACCTTTAACTGGAACATAATCAATGAAAGAAAAAAGCAAACAAAATATAATCAGAGTCATTGAAATTAAAAACAATCTAACAATAGCCAGAGGGGAGGTGGAAGGGGACAGTTGGGAGAAGGGTTTTCAGGAACTACTGTAAAGGACACATAGACAAAACCAAGGGGGAGAGTAGAAGCAAGGGAGGCAGATGGGTTTGGCTGGGGCCAGGGGGAGTGGTGGGAAGAAAATACAGACAACTTTAATTGAACAACAATAAAATAATTTATGAAACAAACAAACAAAAAAGAATAATTAGAGGCAACTTGCATGTCCAATTGTACTGATTGAGGGCATTATAGCTTTACACATAGGGTAGAATAATTTGAAATTATTGAAAATCATATTTTAGCAGAAAACAATGATGTGAGAATATTCATAATATATTATAGTGAAAAGTATGTTAGTGATAAATATCAATATACGTCTTTAAGAAAAAAATTATTTACAGAAAACATTGGAATATCCAATGAAATTCATGGTTCTCTGAGGATTGGGATAATAGGTAGTTTTTATTTTCTTTCAAAAGTGTTGTATATTTTTCAAATGTTCTATCATAAATAAATAATACTTTTACTCAGAAACTGAACACTATTTTTTGTTGAATATAGATACCAAAAATGTTGTAGAAATAATGTATTTATAAGACATATTAAATGAAAAAACATACTATAGTATTTAGTATATAATCTCAATTGTGTGATATGTGTGCATAAAGGCAGATGTGGCCACACACACATACACAAACCTAGGAAGACATACACCAAAATATTTATAGTGGTTTCTAAATGATGATATTATTGGTAATTTTTTACCTGTGTTTTATAACTTATAATTGATGAACATACTTTTTATTTTTGATATTAATTTTTAAATTTCATTTCATTTTTAAATTACAGCTTTTATTTGTATAACAACAGATAGCTGATTTAATTAGTTTCAGGTGTATGGCATAGCAGTGAGACATTTATATAACTTACCAAGTGCTCCCCCTCAATAATGTTATTGGTACCCACCTGGCACCAGAACATAATGTTGTTATATTGTTTATATAACAAAAAGATGCTTGCAGGAAATATAAAAATAAGTTTAAGAGAATAGAGTTCAGTCTTCTTGAAGATGTCTAGAAAATTAGTATATTACAGTAGTTGGGAGCTCTCAAATAACATTTTCTAATAAATCTAGTTATTTAAAAAGGGAATTTTTGTATCAGCTAATATCTAGATCCTTATGATTATCACCCACTTTTTCCTGTTTGCCGTCTTTAATCGCTTAAGCCCTAGAATTGATGGGGCTAACCAGATGCAGAAGGCAAGAGGCTTGGAATTGAAAAGACAAAAGTGTCCACAACACTCAGACTAGGATATAGAGAATCCAGGACCACAAACTAACAAACAAAACTACTTGGAGACTGCAAACAGTTTTCTAGTTTTGCTAAAATATAGTTTATATACAATAAACTTCACCTATTTAAAAAAATAAACAAAAGCAATTTACTTTCTTTTCCCAATTAGAGTTGTTCAAATATCTTAAGGGAAGCATTAAAATTAACAGTCCTTTTGTAGGTGAAACTCCTCCACTTTCTGCACCTACTTCTCATTTAATGTAATTGCCTTTGTCTTTTTCATCTGATGCATTCTAGTCCCTAGATATTGTTCTGAAAATGAGTTGCCAATAACTAAATATAAAATTCTGTACCTTCATTTTCAGCAGGAAGAAGAGTAACACTCAGATTATGTGGCTTTCCCCATGACATGCAGGTGTAACTGACAGAGCTAAAATCTAAATGTAGGTTTTCTGATACCATATCCAATGCTTTTTCCATTTCACAGGGCTTTAATTAAAATAGTTACCTATTTGTATCAAGTAACAATAAACACATAAAATTAGTTATTTATTCTTGTATACAAATCACCCTACATCACAATTTTTTGTTTTTATTGATCCCTGTTCATCTAAGTGGAATAATAAACTACATTATTCTCTTCAATATCAATGCTCAATGCTTCTTTATGAAGTTTTCCCAAACTAATCCCACCGAGACCCACCCTTCACAAAACTCCAGTAACCCTACCCTTCGTAATTAGCTTTTTCTAGGGATGCTATCAACTCCCACTGAATCTCACTGTATATGGATTATACCCATTCAGTCCAGGAGCAAATACAGAACACATCTGCTCTGACTCATCTGGGTTGCTAACTGCACTGAGACCAGGAATGCAACTGGGCAGCCACAATGTGAAGAGAAGAGAGTTGTGGGCTTAGGTTGCAACGGTCAGATGTCAAGGATTTGAGAAAGTCAGAGACCCGAGGCCAGAGACCGCTTCTGATGAGGAACGGAATTCTTGCCCTACATGATGGCATGGAAACCCACTACAGGCAGAAGTCATTGAAGTTGGGAGAAATGCTTGGGAAATGAACTTTCCAAGCAGCATAAACCAAATTCCCTTTCTGTTGCCCAGTCTAATTGTAGGGATAGAATATTATCCTCTTACTCTTTTCTCCACCCATCAGCAAGGCTGATTTTAATGTGTTCATTCTTATTACACTGTATGTTGTCATTTTTGCTTTGCCTTTTCATTCTAGTTATAGTGCCTCTCTAATTACAGCTTTACCTCACTCTAGTCTGCCTTCCCCAAAGATAAGCTTTATTAATATGCCCAACTATAGGTTTGTCCCTGATTTCTCACCCTCCCCTAATCTATAACAAACCTCTGTTTCCTCAAACCCTACCCCAAATCACTCAAAGTCCAAATCCTAAAAATGGTTCTTTTGAACACTCTCTTACTGAGCCACTCCATAATTCTCTATGGGGTGTGTGTGTGTTCTTCCTACCACAATGAGTAGGAGATCCCACTTGTTTGACTACAGATTTGTTCCTGGAAATCTTTTGCAGAAGGGAATTAAGGAATGCAATGTCTGTAAAGAAATTAAAAACAATAATAAAACCAACTAAAAGTTGGTTTGTTTGTTTTAAATCACCATGTACAGGTAACTCAACCATGTCCATGATTAACATACATATATTAAGTTATAATACATATACAAGTCTGTCCTGAAATGATGAAGCTGCCAATTACCAGTTACCCATAGTTATGACCATTTTTGTAGTATTGCATCTCTCAGCTAACAAAGAACATTGAAGTACTACTCACTGTTTGGCCTAGAGGGGCATACTCATGATAGACAACACCTTGCCAATAAAAAACACAGTTAGCATGGTCTTGATCTTAATGCGATTTTGCCACTCCTTCTTAAGGCATGGAAAAATAGGTGACTTCCATTGGGATGACTGGGCCTTCGTTTCTGGTCATAGCCATAGATCCATGATTCATCTGAAGTTATGACCTTCTTGAGAAAATCTGGTTCAATGTTAGCAGTTTGAATCAAGTCATTAGCAACTGCAGCACAATGTTCCTTCTGCTTTAGCAGAAGCCATGGAATGAATTTTGCCATGACACATTTCATGCCATGATCCTGCACCAAAATCTCAGACATAGTAGTTTTTAAAAGCCCCAGATCAGCTTCTAGTTCTTGCACTGTCAGTCACCAGTCTTGGTTGATTGCAGTTCATAAACGTTCAACATTCTCAGGTGTTCTGTTTCTTGCAGGCTTCCAGAACGTGGATCACTTCCAACAGATTCTCCACCATCTTTGAAGTGTTTGTGCCACACTTTTATTTGTGCTGTACTCATTGCATCATCCCCAAAAACCTTCTGAATCATGTGACTAGTTTCTATGGAGGAAAGTTCAAACTTAACACAGAATTTAATGCAGATCCATTGCTCTACTCGCTCAGTCATTTTAAATACAACGATTCACAGTACACATGCTCACTTAACTGGTGTCTACTGCCCCACTGACTAGTACAGTGAAGTCATCATTGTTCACACATGCACATTCCAGTCCACTCTCCTTGGCTGCCAGGTTGCACTGATGTGGTGCCAGCCATTCTCATTATGTTAACAATTGCTTGACTTCTTCCAGACAGACCTTGTCATATATGTATGTGTGTGTATATATATGATTTCCTGCTTTTTCTGATTCTCTTCTTTAAACAACTTTAAAAAATAGAAGAGGCATTCTACTATGGTGCTATTGGATGACTGACAGAAAAGCTTTTTCTATCCTAGGTTCCAATACTTTCTTGCTAACAAAGGAAATCTAACCTTTTTAATATGCTAATAACAAATTGCTAACATTTATAGGTTCTTTCTCAGAGGAAAAGTATGTTTTTATCTAACATGACATGTTTTAAGGAAAGGCATTAGTTTCAGAAAGCTTCCATAAATGAAAATACAGTTTGGCTCCAATTACCAACAATTTATTCCTGACAAAAGTATCATTTGCTCTAATAATGAAATAAAGTGTATTCTCTTTCCCTTTTATTAAAAACAATACTTGGTAGACTATATTAAATTTACATAACATTCTCAAAGTTAGAATAACATTATGCTACTTTATTACTATACTATCCAATAACAATAAATTTATTCATGATGTATTAGAATATAGATTTTTATGAGCATTTGCTAAAATCATAATTCCTAAATCTAAAAAGAAAAATTCATTGTTTTTAAAATGTTATTTTGATTCAAAAAACTTACAGAAGTTTTTAAAATGTCCCCATCACCATGGTATCTAATAAATGGAAGTAAATATAGTGAACAAAGTAAACATAGAAAAATATTAAAATCCCCAAACTAGTCAAGGCAATCACAAAGAAAACCCTTGCATCAACTATATATCATTAGCCTCACATATAGAATCAAATCTCAAGATTCAAAGGTCCTTAAAAATCCAATTGCTCAACCCCTTCTAGTACTTAAATCCCCTGCACAAGAAAAAGTAGTGACAGTTAACAAGTATAGACTCTTTGAGCTAGATTTCCTAGTTAAATCCATTTTTCCATCTACCTCCTATATAACCCCAGACAAGTTACATAATCTCTCTGTGCCTTAATTTCCTCATCTATAACATGGGAGTGATAATAATAATAGTGGTACAGAACCTACTTCATATTGTTGTTGTAAAAATTAAACTAATTAATAAAAATTCAATCTTATAACAGTACCTGTTATATAGTAACTGCTCAGTAAATTATGGTGGCATAGTGATGGTGGTTATTATAATTTCCCTAGTAAGCAATTTTTTTTACTCTTCTTAAACACCACTGATAGGAGAGTTGGAACCTCTCGAAGCAGCTGATTCTATCACTGGAGGGCTGCCAAACATTTGTATTTACAGAAATGTGAATTCTATTCCTTCAACCCCTGGAAACATTTACAACAACAGCACTTTCAATACTTACAACATACCTATTATAGTACCTTTGTATTGCTACTTTTTCTAAACCAAACATCCCCGTTTTCTTCATTTCTTTCTCATAAGACATGATTCAGCCATCCTGATCATTCTCCCCTGAGTATGTTCAATTTGTTTCTCTAGCTCTCTTAAAGAATAGTGCCCTGAACTGAATATTCTCAATATTGTCTAAACAACAAAGAATCTAGGCACAAATCACTGCCTTAAGATACCCTATTTTAAAGATCTACTGCCATGGGACAGTCTCATAGATGAGAATACCTGATAATGTTTTGGTAATGAAACAGAAAGAAGAGCTTTAAGGCGAGCCCGCCTGATAAAGAATTCCCCAACACATGAAGCAACATTCTATTGAGGTTCAGCTATTAGCTGATTCATGTGCCTACCAAACTCCAGACAATTACTTTCACCTCGCAGTTCATTAATATTTAAACTACCACATGATATTCAACCTAAACAACACCTACTAGACTAGGTTGAGTTGGCTAAGATCATTTTACCCTTGAGACCAAAAAATTCAGAATTAGCAAGAGACTTGGATATTATAGTTCAAATCTTTCACTTTTGAGATAAGGAAACTGAAGTCAGTAGATATGAAGTGATGTATGTCCTTAAGGTCACAGAGCAAATTGGCGGAAGAGATAAAAAAAGGCCATCTATATATGAGGTAACATCCTTTCCTAAATAACCCCAGGGAAAATATAATATTTTCCCTGATTCAAAAGAATGTGTTTTTGTTGTTGTTCTTTTCTGACAACTTAAAGCATTAGGGAAGAAGTAGTATGATTATGCAGAAGTTGAAGAACTATAATTAGACAAGTTTGTCCAGAGTAAGTTTCTACGCATTTGGAGAATCTCAAATGGTTCCAAGGGGGTTTTCTTAAGAGGTAACTACTTATTCTAGTGTCAAGTTTACTATCCTCATGCTCCCCTCCTTCGCTGTTGTTCTCTAACCCATTTCAGAGACATTTCAGAGTGCACTTATAAAAATAACTGTGTATTTTTATACATAATAAGCAAAGCAGCTAGTATGCTTTAAGTGACTTGGAGGTTATCATGGAAGCTTACATTATAGGTACATCACAGAATCCAGATATTGATCAGTTCACCAGGAACCCATTTTTCATAAGGATCATCCAAAAGAGAAATAAGAAAGAACACTTTGGGGTTTGTTCACCCTAGACATCATAATTAAGAATCTGAAGCAAAAAAGGAAAAGAGGTAAAGCGGGGGAGGAAACCCCTCCCTACTCTCTATAAAAGACAGGAAAATAGCCTTGAAAACAGCAGAGTCAAGGTACCAGGGACCTGTAGTATGACAGTATGACACAGGTGTTTGGCAGGGAAGAGGAACGTGTGTAGCATGATATAAATAATCTGTTGAAATGTTGTTTAATCCAGTTTCTGGAAAAGCTATCTTTAATTCAAGACAAAAACTAGAATCATTGTGGGGGACAGGGATCTACAATCATTCAAGGGTATCAGAGCAGCTGCAGTAAAAATAGAAAATGAGATCAAAAGTCTTAGGAAAAAGGAAAGGCAGCTGAGACCCACTAGGAAAAGTGGCAGTAATTAGCTCCCCAGAAACAAATATTGATACAATTATTTACCTATGTCTAGGTTGTCTATTTTTAAATGATGATGATGGGGTCACAAAAATAACTCAGAGTATGATCTTCATACCTCACAAATATGAACATTAAAAGGTACCAGAGCCCAATGAGGGTCTTTTAAACCCATTTGTTCCTTAATAGAGATTCTGCTCTATTAACAGTGAAGTTCTTCCGTGGCCTAATTTTCCAAGGAAAGAGGTACCAGAGAACAGATTGCTCTATGTGCTCAGTGCTCTCACACTGAGCACTCACAGCCACTCTGTGATCTCACCAATCTCACGTCTGCCCTGGGATCTTGCCCAGTAAGGTCCCAAATTTTGAGAATTTCTCCACAAAAGCCTTCAAGTTTCTTCCTAATACATCAAATACACATATTGGCTCATGAAGAAACTCTTGGTGATCCAGAAATTTTTATATAACATCCCCAGCTCTCTGGTTCAAGTGTTTATAGATAAAACAAATACAAAAAAACTAAAAGTGATTTTTCAGAGGTTATGTTGTTTGTAGAACAACTATCCAGCCATCAATTTATCCATCTGTATTTACATTTCCAGGAAGAGGGAAACTAGAAAAAATGTCACCATTTTCCACAAAGCAGCAAGCAGAAGTCTAATTCTGTCATTGGGTGCCCTCGAAGTCTGTTAGCTGTGTATTGTTCTTCCTGCAGGCAACACACAACCCTGGACTGATGTCTCAATTACAATCATAGAGCCTATGCTTTCTCTCTGGCAGGGGTGGGAAGTGTGAATTTTTATTTTTCTCTCAACTTTCAAGTGCCCCAAAACTTAGATTCAGATTCATTCCTTGTGATACTCTGTCATTCCTCATGGATCCAAAAGGAGAGCTAAACTCTAATCTTACTCCCAATTTCAGAAAGCAAACTAAATAAACTATAGTCAACTTCACATACAAATAATATCACTATAAGAAAAAATGAAAGAGTTATCTTTGGTAGAAGCATACAAGGTACAAAATAAATTAATTCAACTGAAGGGTAAATGTTAACTCTGAATTCCAGAGCAAAAATCACTCATTTGTTCATAGTTGGGAGCCATCCTGCCTGGTTTCAGGAACTATAGCCTCAGTAACAGACAAAAGAGTCCCACAGCTAGGGCTAAGTGGAAAGGCCTTGGGGCCATGAGCCACTGAGACAGAACCTAACCGCCTGGCAGGAGTGCAGACCCTGCCCCCCATCACTTTACCCTGTTAGGACCAGGTGGATAACTGGTTAACCAATGATAGGTAAGACTCCTCAAGGGAGGGGCAACCTAAGACAGGCACAGTCATGAAGGGACCATCAAAGAAGGACTTAGGGGACTATAGAGAAGGGGCAGAAAGACCCTTACCCCTCAGCTTTGTCATAGCCTGAGTCTTTATTTTATCTGTAATAAGTTTACTAACTGCTTGGCTGCTTTGCTCCCCTCTCACCTGACTCAGCCTGAAAACAATGCCAGAGGCAGCTGTGGCCTTATACTGGAATGAATGGCTCCTGGGGGCAAATCTGGCCTGAGAAAGAATGTACATTTTGTCCTTTGGAGCCTTCTCTGCCTAGTATAACCCTGCTGATTAGAGTGACACCAGTGCCTTTGGTTATGCTGCCTTAACAAACACAAGAGGGGGAGATGTTTGGGACCACTCTGCATGGTTTCAGAGACTGCAACCCCACAAGAGCAGGCTCTAACAGGGGTTAGTAAGTCTCCCTGGAAAACCAGGTAATGCAGGTGGCAGACATGATCTGACTCTTAACACTGAGGGTTTCCATGGGAATCAGGCCTGATAAATACATTGTATCTTTTGAAGTTTGCTCTGCTTTGCTTTGTATGGTTCTGCTGATACAAACTGGATGTTTAAGTTCAAGGCATAAGGAGTAAACTCCTTATCTCATGAAACACATCTTAAAGACCCTCTGGCATCAGTATGACTAACAGACCCTGACCTATTACAGATCTCTGTGTTCCTTCAATTGTTATCTATAGATAATACCTGTTTTGTATGATTATAGCCTTTTGACATTGACTGATGAGCTATCCATGTATGATGTATACATCTACAATACCATTCCCAATAAAAGCCATTTGGGAAAAAGACTCAGGACATTCTCCACTAGAGAGTATTGCTACCCCCTTTCCCACTGGAATGGCAAGATTGTGTCCAGAACAACTTATTTCTCATCCACAGTGGAAAGGAGGAATTTTGCAGGATGGAGTTCCTCCCACAGTTCATGGATTACATTAGCTTAACCCTGGCTAACCCAATGATTACATAAAAAAACTACAAATTTATCATTGACACTTACCAAAAAGTCCCTAAATAACTGTAAATGCCAAGTTCTAATTCTTTGGGTTTCCAGGCAAATGAACCTCTTCTATTATATCACCATAATCTATTAATGATTGAATGAGGCCAAATTTCTTCCCAGAAGTTTGATGAATTTGAGAATATTGAATTCTAAGTACTCTCAGTACACTGGCAGTGAAAAGAAACCAGAGTTAAATTATAACGAAAGCAAGCTGACAAAGTAACTTTCAATCATTTTATTAAACAATGCTTCCCATTTTCAAGATTGCTAATGAAATAAAAAGAAGATAAACAAAATGCATATTCATTTGTCATTTTTACCTACCTGATTATAAAATTTTATTAGCAAAGGTTTATCATTTGTATTGTACTTTAGATTTCATAATGTAGTTTACAAAAATATGTCATTGAACTCAATTTTCATCACCAAGAAGAATAATGCCTAGAGGTCATGGGAATGTAGTAATATCAAAATAATATTTGAAAGGTTAACAGTATAAAAAATAAATATGATATCACATTGAAAGCTATAGTAACAAAAGGAATAATATCTTGAAGTTATTCCTCTTTAGAAAGGTTTCATTTCTCTTGGAAAGCAAGGAAAATTTTATTGCTGAAGACAATCAACCAGTGGGATAATTTGCATACCAAGGTAATGAAAGCACATTCATTAGATGCCTTCGGTTACATAAGAAAGATTAGATATGTTTTGGATGAAATAGAGTAGGATCTTTCCTGCTTAATGCAGGTGTTTTGACTCAAAAATCAAAGAAAACCCTTTCAATCTCATCTCTCAATGAACAGGGGAGCAGGATGTGTTATGTAAAAGTCATCTTTATGGAAAGCAACCCTCTCCAAATTAAAGTATGAAGGTAGATCTGGAGGAGTATAAATACAATCCCAGCTCTCCACTCCCTAAAAGTATCCTGCCTATCCAGGCATGACTATCTTGTTCATGCCCATATAGAAGGTCCTTGAGGTTCACATTTTGTTCTAATCAAAAGTAGTTCAAATTAGTCATGTAAATGAATGCATGCTACATAATAAATACATTTACTTTCTATAAAATATTCCTAGAAATGTGCAAACTTTATTATTCCAGTATGTATTTCATTGTAGTAACATACCCAGATCATCACTGGGCAAGAAGGAATTCTGAACAAGTTCTTGTGTATATTATTCAGAACCACCTATATACTGAAACATGCTTGTGGAGTTCTACTTTAATCAGAAAATTATTGGTGTCTTGAGATCATTTTTCATTGATTAATACTGATCAATTATGACCAGAAGCCTATTAAAAAAAAAACTTCTTCCATTTGAATTCATCAAGAAAATAAAAGCTGAATGGAATAGCCTGCTCAATCAAATTGTTCTGCTAGACTAGATCATACCAGATTTGCTATTAGTAATCAAGTCTTATTTTAAATAACTACCAAAAAGTGACTTTCCCTAAGTGTTTGGAAATGATATAGAGCTCCAGCTATACTTTGGGCATGAAGGCATATTTGCTTATGGAGAAGAGGAAGGCAAAGTCAAACCACAGGAGCAGCCTTGGCATCACTAAGGATATACACTAGCAGCACATTGGTGAAAGAAATGAATATAAAATATTTATGAGACATAAAGATACAACATAAAAATGAAGCAATTAGGGGAATATTGGCTGGATCCAGAAAAAAAAAGGTAATCCTAATGACCATGAAGGAATCTTATAAATTCTAAGTGAGTGTCAGTGATGGAGTTTGTTAAGAGAGTCATATTACAGGGGCTCTGCAAACCCCAGTTACTGATTCTTACACAGCCTGAAAAATTAAATAAAAATAAACATGGCATATCCCATCTCCTTGAAAACATTCTGTATATACAATTTTATTATACTGGGAAAAAATAAGAAAATATACTAAAGGTATGATTTTCCTTGAACTGTCAAAATACAAAAGAAATGCAAAAAGCCTTTGTAGAGATGTAGCAAACTACTAGATTTTCATATTTTGGCAGGTGCTCAATATGCAACCTACATAATCACATGCTAATGACTGTAGTGTGTTCATCAGCATGCATACCTGACTCCCTCTTGCCCGAGGGGGATAAAGCCAACTATACCAGAGCATGTTATTGTTTCTGCTTTTGATAAAAGTTTTGATAATATGCTTAATAAGAAAACTTTTCCAAAAAAGGTATATTTAGAAAGGTATATTATATTATGAAGAAGAATGATAAAGTAATTCAAGTTTTCATAAACATTGAGATATTTTTAAGTAGCATATGAATAATCATTTTGTTTAATTTACAACCCAGATTTGGGAACTTTAAAAAAAAATCCTCACCTGAGAACATGTTTATTCATTTTAGAGAGAGAGGAAGGTAGGGAGAGAAAGAGAGAAACACAGACAGACAGAAACTGAGAGAGAGAAAAAACATCAACATGAGAGAGAAACATCAATTGACTGCCTCCTGTACACACCCTGACTAGGTATTGAACCAGCATCCTAGGGATGTGCCCCGACCACAGGGATTGAACCTGCAACCTTTTGGTATATGGGACAAAGCTCCAACCAAATGAACCACCCAGCCAGAGCCTAGATTTTGGAATCTTTAAAAAAAATCACTTTTCTTTTATAGCGGGAATGAAACAATGCGAATAATCAGAGAGTGAAATAGAGAGGTGACCATTGTGTTAACACTAACCAACCTTAGTTGTCTATTTCACAACCCACAGCATGCAATAAAAATATGCAGGTTTATTTTTTCGTTCAAATTGTGAGTAAATTTGTCATTAAATTTTGAGACAATTTTGAGATATGTTTAAATAAGATAGTACTGTGTGTTAACATGGATTCAAATTTGTAGAAAATGAGAAATTTCCCCAGGGTTTCTTAGAGAATGCTGTTTCATTACTCAAGGAGCAAGGATGAACATTTCCATTGTTAGTGGAAGTTTAAGTTTGAATTTTACTTAACTTGAATGAATTACCAAATTCCTAAAATGAAGGAGCAGTAAGTTTCTCAAGAAGTCTAAACTTTGCTAGTTCATGGTTGGTTGGTTTTTTTCCAGTATTTCATAGGCCAGCCAGGTACCAAAAAGATACACATAAACTTTGCCTTAGGTGTTAAGTCTGTAAACTACTTCGGACTAAGTAAGTGAACAAGTGGGTCTCACTATACTTTCTAAAGTACAATCTTAATAACAGGAAGGAAAATTTTGCCTTATATTTTAAACAGTAAGTCTTACCAAAAGTTGGCAAAAATTCAAGTTTTTAAAATCTTTTCAAAGGCAACAAAATTAGAAATCTTATAAAAGTCTGTCACAACATAAAACATGACTGAGAAGGATTAAATCCGTACTTAAAATTTCTGGACTATATTATCATGCAATGAAAACAGCTCCATTCCCAGAAATGGTACAAAGTCCACACCAGAGTTTTTATGACTCCAAGTAAACTGCACAAAACTCTCCGGAGTTGATTAGCAACTTCACTAGACTAAAAGCAAAAAAGGCAGAGAAGGAGAAATTGTTTACAAGCGAGAAAGTATTGTTCCCGACAGTTATTTATTAAATGTCTCCACACCTATTATTATTTTCTTTTAATTACAACAAAGGGCATCTTATTGGCATCTTTTATTTATAGCAGAAAAATACTTTTAAAACTTTTCTAGAAAATAAAACTCACTCGGGGGAATTTAATTGGTCTCCAAAATAAAGGAGTTCTGATATTTTGAGGCTGAGAGTCCAGCATGGTTATTTCTACCTAATTGGACTAGTAGTTAAAAACCAGATGCATATAATCCCATTTTGGCTTAAAATATATATCAACATAAACATGCATGTTAAGTGCACACATGCACTTGTAGGAAGAAGATCCCACTTACAGTCTTGTCACTTTTTAAATCTTGTAAGAGATACTGTTGGTGCCTTACCCACATCTCCATGGCCCATCCCCCAAAGTCACCTACAAACAGTTTCCTCTTAGGCAAAAAGCTTCTGACCTCACCTGGGACTACTCTTTGTCCAGGAGAAGCCTACCCTCTCCAGCTCTCCCTGGTCACAGCAACTTCATTTCCTGTTCATTCAAGAATGAACTTCTGCCCACATCACATTACTTAAAATAATTTCCTCACCTTCTGCATGAATCTTGTCTTCTTCAGAATCAGCGGGAACTCCTCAAAGGATAACCTCCCTGATTGTTCACCCTACCACTTATCATCAAACTCTCACCTGCATGAGTGCAACAGTTTTCCTAATAAGTGTTTTTGTTTCCCATTTTCTCTCCTACAACCCATTCTCTACACAACAGCCAACGTGATCTTTTAAAAACATGAATCAGTTAGTCTCACTTAAAATCAGCCAGTGGCTTCCTCTTGCACTTGAAGTGAAGTCCAAACACCTCACTTTAGCCTATGATACCCCAGGGTATCTGTCCTCCACCTGCCTGCCTCCTTGATTTTATCTCATACTGTTTGTTCTCTCCCTCATTTATTCCCCTCGAGCCATTCTGTTGTTTCCTGTTGCTCAAACACACCACCCAAAAGGCTTTTGCACTTACTCCAAAGTTTTGCATAGTTTGCTCCTTCTCATATTCAAATCTCAACTCAAATATCACCTCATCAAAAAGACCTTCTCTGCACTGTTTAAAGTAGCCATCTCAATCACATTTGCTCATTTAATTTTCTTCACTGCACTTATTTTCTAAAATTGTCTCACTCTGTGAAACTTCTTCACTGTCTGTCACAACTGGAATCTAAATTCCATGATACAGAGATCTCATCTGCCTTATTCACAAGAAAGCCCCTGTGCCTGGAACTCAGTAGTTCCTACATACTCAAGTAATCTTTAACAGGTAAGTATTACAACATGGTACCACATACAGGCCACTCAACACTACCACAAAATGTTCCTCTATGCTTGGTAACATTAAAACATTTTTCCACGAAAAAACTATGTGAATTTATTCCCGCTTAGTGAATCAGTCCTAACAGGAACAAAAACATATTTGAAGGGACACATTAATATTCCTCCACCGAAAACAGGTGCCAGTACACTGGCACTGCAATGAAAATGGTAGTGTTCGTACACAACAATCAAGGTCAGTGAATCCTTATTTACACTGACTTTTCAGCCTTTGGATGGATCTCACCAACTGACACACCACACTAAATTTAAAATCAAACTTTTTTGTTTCTATAAGTAATCGTAATTAAAATTGGAGTCTAAAACATTTTTTAAATCTCAAATTGGTCTTTGAATGCCCATCTCTAAAAGTTCTATTTTCCTTCTTTACTTATGCCATAATAAATTATTTCCCTTCTTTTGAAACTGTGTGGTCTCTCATATTATATTGGAATGCCACCTCAAAATAAATAACCAGAATTTCAACATTTAAAGATTTCTTTACTAATCAGGAAGTAGGGACTAGCAGAACTTCTCTGCTTTGTCTTTACTCTCTCTAACAGAAACACTCCTTTGTGGTCTTGATGATTCAAAGTCAAACCTGTTCTGAACCCAGTAGATAAGAAACTTTTAGGGCCTGTTTCTAACTGTTCGTGAGGGAAGGCCACTGCGACAAGTAAATAACAATGGAAACTGAATAGGTGCTAATAGAATTTTTGTTGTTTGTTAGACCTTCTTTTAAATTTTATTTCCCCACAACTATTTTATGGGGTTCAATTACAGTAAATAATAGATATGATACATTAAGGAGAACTACACATTTCACTTAACTGCATAAAAATCTTTTTGTACTTTATATTTACTTGGAAGTAGAATGAGGTAACATGTTTATTAAGTTGTACTTTCATGACAGTTCCCCCTCCCTCCCTTACACACACTCACACACATACACACACGCACCATGTGTAAGTTTGCAGGGCTACCCAGAAACCTAAAATCCTTCTATTGTTTTTCTTTCCCGAGAAGAAAAATTGTTTGGCGATATGATACTTGCAATATAAGTCATTACAGGACTGATGTTACAGTTGTTACACAGCACACAGTATTGAATCTACTGAATGAAAAGGGAGCACAAAGGGAATTTCCAAATGCAGCTGCTATTTCCCATTTGTTAAATCCTTTTACTGGACCGTATAAGTACACAGCTGGGAAATACTATAGAGTGGGAGTTAAAACAAAATATTTTGGCTTCCAGACATTCAGAATATACAATGGGTCCAGTGGAAAGCAATGCCTGACTTCAAGAGAAAGTGAAAGTTTGAAAACATTTTCAACAAGGATGATTTCTTTTAGATTAATATATAACATATTCATGAATTTAAACTATTTTATATTACCATAAATTCCACTTAAGATAAATTTGGCAAGCATGTTATTAATATATCTATTTTTCTGACAAACTTTTAGATAAAGCTTTGAGAATAATTCATGGAAGCAATTTGGCACCTGCTAAGAGACACACAAAATTATGCTGAGAAAAATAAGCAAAGTGTTCTCTAAAAAAGTAAAATATGAACTGTATTATTTCTGCCTTAACCTACATTTTCCAGTTTATTATTATCTGTCCATGGCTATATCTGGCATAAAAGCAACAATATATCTTGAACCCACCCCTTCTCTCTATCCCATCAGCCTCCACTCTAATCCAAGCTACTATTATCACTTACCTGAATTTCTAAAATAACCTCCCAACAGGTCTGTCTTCCTCACTTTGCTCTGTCTCCCTCCCATCCATCCATACTACAGCCAGAATAATCTGTTTGGAATACTCTTAAACCCTTCAATGCCTTTCCATCATACATAGAATCAAATCTTACTTCTGTAACATCTCGTTGGATATAGCTCATACCAATCTCTCCAACCACATCTGATGATACATTGCATCCTCTCTCATTACACTCCAGCCACCAAGACTATCTTAAATTTCCTAAAACTCAGCTATATTTTGTCACCTCAAATAATTCATACAGGCGACTCCCTTTGCTATTTTTACTCCTTCTTCTACTCTTTGCCTGGCTCACTCCTATCATCCTTAGGTCAGTGAGGGCATTCCTACCTATCCATTCTAAATTAGGTTTGTGCCATTACATTCTCACAGAGCACTCTGTTCTTCTTCTTCCTAACACAAACCACAACTATAATCATACATCTGTGTATATATGCAAGCATATATGCAAGTTTGTTTGTTTGTTTGTTTGTTTGTGTTCCTTCTCCTGGATACAAGCTCCATGAGGGCACAATCGTGCACGTTTTGTTCACCAGCACCTAGAAGAATGCTGCACCCAGAGAAGGTGCTACATAAATATTGGTTGAAATAAAAATAAAACGCAACTCTAATATCTTGCCAAAAATTCAATGGCAGTGACTGGATATCTATTCCTCTATGCTGTCTTGGAGGTATAAAATGAACCACTGAAGTTCAATCAGAAACACAGACTTTTAGTCTTGCTTTATTATATACCTTCTCTCTTTGCCCTATTCAAGGCAAATAAATCTTCCGGTGGATCTAATTTTATAATGTTGATACCCTCTGAATCTAAAGTTAGTCTAGAAAAGTCTTGTTTTTTCTTGCAATCCTCTAAATCTCACCTACTGCTCAAAAGCACTAGTTATGTCTGAAAAATCATCTGAAAAAAAGATGATATATTATGAAATCAAGTCTTACAATTGGTTCTGAGACATTAAGCATAGTGCAAGAATTTAAATATATGTTACTAGTAGTAAAGGCATTTTTAATATTACCTTATTTTTAATTAAGGAATACATTTTTTTCTAATTGCCCACCAAAATATTTTTCACTAATTAACATAAGCAAAAATTAAGAAAAATAAAACAGAGTTTAAATTTCCTAATGAAATAAAATATGTTAAGGTTTTGGTCAGTTCTAGATGGTGAAAAATGAGTAGTTTTGCTTTAAGTTAGACAGTGAATATTTCTCACTACGGTTTCTGTTTTGATGGTTAAAGACAGAATGGAACATGAGAAAGCTGGCTAACACCCTGCATGTGTCTGATGTTGTTGCTTCTGCCTTTAGAGAGAACTATTCCAGTCTGATGGAATGACACTCAGAAGTTTTGCATGTGCTTTTGAAATTAATATTTAGGAACATAAATGAGAAAAATCCTCATTATAAGTCAAGAATGGCTGCTAAAAATGAAAACTACCTGCATTTCCTCCTGAAGATGTATTCTCCATATGACCTCATTCACATAGACATATTTGCTTAATACAATTTGTCAATATTAAAACACAGCCACACTTTATTTGATCATGTGTATTTTGTGGTATTATCAACTTCATCACCTTAAATTCAGAGATCCAGAGAATATGATAACCAAATCTCCCCCCAAATTAAATTAAACATATTTTGTCAAGGTGACCTAATAATGGACAAAAACTAAATCACAAACTATTTTTCAATTTTTCCCAGTTAGAATAATTAATAATATATTTGGTGGCTGTTTTATGATTTGAGCACAATGAACTCTAGTAGTATGTATTTTGAACTTTCTCTAAAACATTTATTTGTAATGAGACCATACTAACCAACATACACTTAGTGACAGTGGTTAGATTTTAAACGCTCACCATTCTTTGCTGAGACGATAGAACACTGTCCCAGTCAGCATCTTGTTGAATGGTATTGACAAGTGTTGGTAGCTCCTCAGAGTGAGGTTTGTTGTGCATTATGGGGTGCAGAGGCAGATGGGAGGCCACATGTTGATCACTGCTCTCTTCCTTTTCCCTTGAGGTCAAATCTTGGGTCATCGCTTCCTCTCCATCAGCTGAGCAGGCAAATGGAGAGGTGGCTTGCTTGGAAGACATTCTTCTGCAGAAGTAGAAAACAGCATGAATTAAAAAGGACTGTTGATGACCCTCAAAAAACCCTAAAAACCTTACATTTCACTAATTGAAAAAAGAAGAAAAGTTCTTTAACTTCAGAGATGTTTACTCTAAACCACTCTAAACCACTGAAAAAGAACTCTTAGCTTATCTATTCCACTTCCCCTTTTTTATTTTAACTTGCAAAACTCTTCCCAGTAATTGCTGCATATTTTAGCCTACCAATCCATAAATGAAGTTTTTATGGAACATGTTTTCATTATGTATAGTATATGTATGTGTGTATTCCCCACCCCCACTTCTCCCAATTGGATTATAAGCTTCTTGAGAGTAATTTGGTTGATTTGTCTAGCAATGAAAAAAAAAATGAATAAACTGGGAAATGACCCAGTCTGGAAGATGATTTGTAAGTACATATATCCAAATTTCACTTAAGCTTTACATCAGAATACAAGAAGTCTGTGTAAGAAAGTAGAATCAAAAGAGTAAGTAATCTGTGATGAGAGTCCCAGGCCAATTTGGTCCTGAATTCTCAGTTTACACCTTGCACTGAGTGCTAGGTCTAACACTGTGCAGTGTCAATGTGATCCTTTTCTAAAGCCCTTCAAGCTGTGTCAACTGCTGTAATTTAACTTTTAGGTGACATATTGATTGAGTGGCTGATTCTGTTAGACTAGTTTAAGGCAGTTTTATAACATGTGAATTGAGCATATAAAACAACTATGCCTTTTTTAATATTAGAAAATATAAACAAGATTCAAAGCACTTAGTATGAAAATAGTAAAATGTCTACAATGCGTAATATTTTCATTGTAGAAAAAGCAATTACTGAACATCCATCTATGTATCTACAAGTAAACATTGATTATATTCAGCTTGTTTGTTTGGTCTCCAGTCTGTGCTTTCATATACAATCAGAAAATCATTATTATTAAACAGGATTTCAAAACTTCTACAATATCACCTTATCAAGATAATTTTCTTAGCAAAATATTTAGAAATAAAACCACCAAAAAATTTTATTTTATTTTTTAAGATTTTATTTCTTTAGTTTCTGAGAGAGGGAAAGGAAGGGAGAAATGGAGGGAGAGAAACATCAATGTGTGTTTGCCCCTCACACATCCCTCACCAGAGACCTGGCCCGCAACTCAGGCAGGTGCCCTGACTGGGAATCAAACCAGCAACCCTTTGGTTTGCAGGGCAGCACTCAGTCCACTGAGCCACAGCCAGGGCAAAACCACCAAAAATTTTAAAATTAAAATAAGAGGCAATTGAGCATCTTTTCTAAAACTTTATGTCATTTTTGGTTTTTAGCATATTTAGCTCTAAAACTGCTGTGTAACGAAAGGAATAAAATCCCCACCTTAATTGCTCTTTAACATGAATTGATTTCATACCATTTTTTTAAAAAATGCACAAATCAGTTAACATAGGAAACCACATGAGCATTTTTCAAATTAGCAAATCATTAACTTGCTAGTACTGTTTCTACAGACAAATAAATACTGATTAAAGGGTCTAGAAATCTGAGATTAACAGTTAAATTTACAAATCTGTCACATGCTTTCATGAATATTGCAGTGAAGGAAATATCAAGTGCAAAGAAAAATAATTAAGTTAATTCCAATTTAAACAGTAGTTTTTATGTAGCAGCCCATGTTTCACATAGGATTTAACAGCTAATGCTAAATTTCTCACAATTAATGAGGGGGCTCAGATTTAGTATCCTACAGTGAAAAAAAATTAAGATAAGATCAGCTAATCTAATTATGCACAGTTTTAAATAAAAGTATTATAGGTTTTTTAAGTGCTTTGAAACATATTAAAATACTGACACCTATGTAGAATAATCATTCTACTAATATAAAAATTTCATCTATTAGACTTGATACTAGACAATAAAATGGAGAAGGAAGTACAGAAGAATGTTTCTATCTTCTCTGAAAAGAAATAAAATGTTCTAAAGAGTGCTATATCAAAAAGGAGGTACATATATTCTTGACCAATTTCTATAAATACTAACAAATGGACTAATGTATACACACATAAGGAAAATGATACCAAAGTATGTTTCTTAGTCCACGTGAATCACTCAGGGGTGTCCAAGCTGTGGCCCGCATGTGGCTCGGGATGGCTATGAATGTGGCCCAACACAAAATCATAAATTTACTTAAAACATTATGAAATATTTTTGTGATTACATGTCATAGTGTATTTTATGTGTGGCCCAAGACAACTCTTCTTCTTCCAGTGTGGCCCAGAGATGCCGAAAGGTTGGACACCCCTGCTAGAGCTTACCTCACTGGACTCATAAATACTACAGTAAAACCAGGCAAATTATAACTGTCACACAAGTTTATCAAGAGCTTGCCATAAACAACAAGAATGTTTTTATAGTTCAGATAATGACAGTATCAATAATGTAATCATTCACATTAAAAACAAAATAATGAATTTACTCCTGCTTTTTAAAACAGCTCAAGAAAATTGAAAGTCATAATCCAAAACTCATAGGGACTTAGCTCCCCAACAAACATCCTCTTTGTTATAAAGTGACTTGGCTCCTTCCAATAGCAATATCTGTGATTGTTGCTTTAGTGTAAATTAATCATGACAGAAAATGCAAAAGTCTCTTAAGAATAATTTCAACTGGAAACTGCACAAGTGAACAATAGTGTACAATCCTAATTAAACACAACCATGCAGCTGTAAAAATAGACTAAATCTGTCCAAAGCCATGAGTTGAGTTTAAAGCCTGGTTTGTTAGAGTGTTTTCTTAAGGAAAGCTGGGCCCTCAGCCTTAATCAGCCAATAAATTATTTCCTGCAATTACATTAAATAGAAAATTATCTTCAAATGGGGAGTGTTAATTGAAAATCAAAATTCAGAGGGAAGTTTAGAAATTACACGCTGAACACAATTAGTGAGGAAAAGCTTCACCTCTACTTCATCAACAGTCTTCTGGTGATTCCTCCAGTGACCATTCAGGAAAGCTACCTATTTACAACATCACATAATTTTCTTATTTTGTACCTACAAATACAAATGTACATCAAGGTTGAAAATAAAAAAATAGGCTTCTAAAAAAAAAACCACTATTGATTCTGACTGTTCAGCCACAGCTCACACCATCATTATGGCACAAGAAGAGGGGGAAGGTAGGACAATAATGCTAACAACCAAGGAAGGTATAGTCAACTTTGAAATCTCTGCCTTTAGCAAGGGAATTAAGATTTTGTTATTCTAAGAAGAATACTTTTCCATACTATATTTTACTTAAGTTTCTTGTGTTTACTATAGTTCTCAAATATGTTGTTAGCAGAGAAGATGATTTTTGTTCTTATTGCTAGCATTGCTCCACTCTGGGCATTTTCTTTTGATAAAAATTGCTGGGCTTATTTCATGTTTGTTGTTTATTTTTATTTTTAAAATGTTTTATTGACTTCTAGAGAGACGGAAAGAGAGAGTGAGAAAGGGGGAGAAAAACTTCCATCAGTTGCCTCTTGTACCGGGGTCGGGGGGTGGCCAAACCCCCAACTTAGGCATGAGCCCTGACTGAGAATCAAACCCAAACACTTTGGTTTATGGGATGATGCTCCAACCAACTGAGCCACACTGACCAGGGCCCAGGTTGGTTTTTTATTTGATTTTGTTGTAGTTTTTGTTTGGGGTGGTGGTTTCATTGGATTTTTCAAAGGAAAGTATGTACAAATGCATTTTAATGCACAGTTTATTAAATAAGCCAGATTCACTGATTAGATTCGATTTACTGATTATTTTTTGCACAATTACTTTATTAAAGAGTCCTTCAATTTACTGATTACATCCTCATTCATTTCATTTCTTTAGTTTAACGTTCCCTTTTAAAACATTTTACTAGACCAACTAAACAGTATTCTAGAAGCTGCAAAGCCTCTTGGTAATGCTTTTAATATAACCACTGCACCATGGCTACTCTCTTTATAAATTTATAAATCAAATATACACCTGTTTTAATGTTTTATAATGTCATATCAGATGATTACTTTTATTTTTAATGCTCATACCAGTAATTTTCCATTACAAAAACTTTCACGCCCAGGTTACGAGAATGGTATCTTACTTTAGCTGCTGCCATATATAACTAATATGCAAAAGAATAAAAATCCTTGTGAAAATGGTCAATCTCCATGTGACTTTACTTTGTTTTATTTTTGCACTATAACTTAAAAATCATTCACATGAATTGTTTTTTTAATTTGTAGTAAAAAAAATCTCCCTAGTTATACCCCCTGAAAACAGGGGGTTACAATGGAAGTGCTGACACAACCCTAACTAAAGCAGCGCAAATGTTGCCGCTATAATACACAAAATCAAGTTCTATTATTCTAAACGATCCTCGCTCATGGGATTTTTCTTTACTGTGCTCCCAGCCAAACTGCTGAAGCATGAAAAATTTAAATGCAATCAAATGCACCCAATTCTACTTTACTAGAACAAGTGTCTACAGTGGTACAATCTTAAAAGGAGATGCAACAGATTTGTTTGGTGTTTTTTTTAACTGTTTATTTATAATACAGTGCATTGGAGATAAAATAAAAGAGGAAATTACACTCACATGGTACCAGTGTATTGACTACACAGAGTACATTATAATCAGAGAGAAAAACTACATTGTCAACTTATCACATTGGTTAAACAAGATGGTTTTCTGGGGCATGGCTATTATCAAGTAAAACCTCCAAAGAGAATTACATATCTTTGGGACACATAAAACTAAATTCCCATCGTGTGTTCCCCGAGTTTGAAATGTCTCTGCCCAGCAGATCAAGTGAATTCCCAGGATGCCAGGCCACTGGAAAGAACTTCAGGGCTTAGGCCTTTTGGGAATGAGATTGTCAGGGATAAAGTCTCCTGTAATGGATAATGTTTTCTAGGAAGCCAGCAGGAGTGCCTCTGGAAAGACGATCATTATTTTATTCCAGTACCCCAGTATAAAATCTGAATGTTTAGACCGCTACGAACCTACTCAGACAGTAAATTTACTTTATATCCTTTAACAAGATATCAAGACTAGCTGGTCCATGACACTATAAAATGGTGAGGATTGGATATGTACATAATAAGTGCTCTATTTCAGAAAATCATACTTTCTAGAACTTTAAACCTTTCTGGTTTGATGTTATTTTTTAAGTTATTTCTATATGTTTAAAAGCTAAGATTATTTTAAAACAACTTTGTCATAAGGCATAGCCACTCAAAATTCCTTTTTTTCCCCTTTACTAGTGCTTGGGAAAAAGCTCATCTCTAAACTATCATTTGGTGCTTAATGTAACTATAGATCGGAACCACTGAATTTATTACAACAATATTTTTAACCTGATTTTTAAAATGTTTTCATTACTTCTAACATTATTTTCAAATGGCATTCGCTGTTTAGGTATGTTACATTTATTCCAAAGGAGACCTGATTTGAACATAAAGTGACATATTAATAGTTGGTTTACTTAAAGAAAAAATTAAAAATTCAAGCCAACAGTCACTTTTTTTTTGCAGCCCCACCTAGGTTACGACGGTAGATTTATTCCAGTCACAGAATTCATTGTTAATTCAATCCTGCAACTGATCCAATACCGAGAAATAAACAACCAATTTTCAAAAAATATAAAAGTGCCTCTCATTTAAAGGAGCATGAGTTAACAGATATTTTCGGCTGCCAAATGCACAATGCCCAGGAACCCCAACAAAGGATGCCAGTCCAGCCAACCTAGGGCAAAAACTGATGGAGAAACCTTTCTGTATTTCCAATTCCTACATTTAAGGATGGTGGGAGCATGTAGGGGTTGGGGGAGGAAGGAACCCTGGTCCCAGACATTAAAATAAAGACGTGCCTTTTAATACTTTTCCTTTTTCATTTGGGTTGTTAGCGATTCCTTGAACTGCTTTATCCAGCACTACCTCCTCTCCCCAACTCCACACCCTCAAACTTCTCTAGGTTCCTGCCAGGTTTTTCTCTCTCTCCCATCAGTTTAATGAGAACATTTTAGTGAAAAAGAAGGTAACTATTTTCAGAGCTACCTTGGAGAGTTATAAGCCAAACTTTTCAAGTTTGTAGTGGCTCATTCAGAACAGATACGATAACACATGCAGACAATATCTGTTGGAAGAAAATTCACCAATTTGAGATAGCTATCAAATCAATAGAGATGAGGCAAATGAAATATGCTTGAAGCCCTTGAAATATGTCTAAGAAGGGGCTTTAATTAAGGATTTTAGCTTATCTAAGGCTTCTAATTTTTCACAACAAAGCACCAAAATTGTCTCCAAAGGCCTTCTGAGGTTCTTACAAAACAGGAACTACCTGGAACAGATTCTTCTCAAGTCATCAAAGTTTGTGTTTCTAGAGTTTATATTTAGCTGACAATATTGCTGTCACTTTATATAGCTTAAGACTGTTCTTTGGACTGGAGCTCATATGTCTTGGAATGCTTTGACTCATGAATTGTTTCTCCTGATAATGTTACATCACGTAACCACCTCTGTCTAATTGGTTAGTATCTGCTGGAAGAGGCAGCGACCAGCCTAACCACTGGCCTGCCTGCTGGACTGCCTATGGAAAACCTACAGTTATTACATGTGTCCCTTAATATCCACTTTCTTTCCGGGATCAAAACAACTTGACTTCATGTAACATCTATCTATACTTTTTGCCTAACAGAAATAATATCAAATTTTTCTCATGGTTTATGTACCCAGTAACTCATTGGGATTCTCTACTCTGGGGGCCAGGCCCAAAAATATATAAATAAAATCAGTCGCTTAACAATAAGGGCAAAACCAAACAATAGCTACTATAAATATACACTAACTTAGAGGATTTTAATCAAGCACAATGACTTCATAGTTCAACTGAAGGACCTCAATATGGCTTGAGTGAAAAAAGAAAGCTGTATAAAATAATAAGAGAATGAATTTATTTATATACATTCGCTTTGAATTTTCTCTTCACATGAAATGAGAACCATAATTGCTAAAGTGATTATCAAACATGTATTTGTCAGCTCGAAATATACTAGTATGGAAGCCCAATTATAAGATATTTTATCCAATTTTTAATAAAAATTAGAAACCAAAACATTCATTTCTCAGAGAAAAAGGTGGGAAGTGTCACTGAATACTTTTCCACTCTTGCCTCTATTTTCCCTTTTTAATAATTCTAGAAAAAAAGAGAATGTAAATTGATAGTTACAGGTTGTTTCAAAAAACGAAGGCTCACACATAGCGACAGTGAACAAAACTATACAAATAAGCTCATCTCTGGGGTTCTCCTTCAGCTAAATAAAGCAATCCAGCAATTGCTCTCTTTCGAGATGAAATAAGGTATACATTTCAGGTTCCGACCGAATAGGAGGAGGCAGAGGGAGAGGGAGGGTGGGGGAGGGGCGAAGGAGAAAGGGGAGGAGAGAAACAACTGTGGCTTTGCAGTTCATTTTCAGTTTGTCTACTTAATGAAAACCTCATTGTACAACCCTGAAAACCATTTCCAGCAGGCAAAGTATTTCTGATTCAGCAGAGGTTACACAAGCATCAAAGCAGTTAAATATAGGTGCCAAGCCGCATTGCCAGGAGCTCTTAGTACTGTGAGTTAGTGTTACCTGACAGCTTAGTGAATATAAAATTACTTGTTTCGCCAATTGAAGACAATCAAATTGTCACCTTCCATTGTAATAAAGCACAAGTAGTGATCAGCAAAGTGCAAACATAATTACCATGAAGAAAACAAAAAATCAAATCTAAATCTCTCTACAAAGTAAACACATCTCTCTGGCTTTGCCCAAAAAGGAGTGCATTTTAATGCGGAAAGCTATGATGCAATGTTTATGTTATTTAACAATAAGATTTATTAGTCTTACATTAAATTAAAATAAAAAACAATAAGAAAGACCAATTCATAAAAAGTGAATACAAATACCAATAAGAGCACTACAACTTCCAGACGGAGTAGAAGGCCTGCAAATTATATCACTGTCATTTGGGCTGATAATGTTAAGTGTATGTCAGCAGCACATCCATTATAAAAACCACGCTTTCAGAAATTTCTTTCTAGCCTAGAAAGCTCTCCGAACATTGAAAATACAGGTAGGATCCAACCTCAAAAGCTTTTGTCTTAATTTTTCCTTAAAAGAAAAAACGTTATGCCTTATTTTTGTCTTCTAAAGTAGCTTGTATTTTTGAGGTTGAAAATTCACCTCACAAAATTGATTTAACATCTTTATCCAAGTTTAGAAAAATAACCACATAGGGGAACGTAGGGTACATGTCCACAACTATTACTGAAACACTCAGCATCTGGAATTCTCATCCAAATTTGGTGGCTACATTGGCCCACTATCAAAATGGTTTCAGTAACCCAAACCTGGGTTAGCATTAAAGCACTGAAAATTTGACATGCTTCTCCCATACCCTAAAGATTCCTAAGATATAAATATAAATGTTGCTCCAATCTGCATTTTAGTAAAGTGATTTATATCCAACTCAAAATTTAAAACATTCAGATTTATATCACTTCTTCCAATACGTCAAAAATTATCCTTCCCATTCTCAGAACACTCATAGGAATTTTCTTCTTTCATCAATAACGTCTTCCTTTAAAAAGAAAGAAAAGAAAAGATTTTATTTATTTATTTTTTGAGAGAAGGGAAGGGAGGGAGAGAGAGAGAAACTTCAATGTGCAAAAGATATCCATGGTCTCTCACATGCTCCCAACTGGGGACCTGGTCCACAACGCTGACTGGGAATCAAACCAGTGACCTTTGGGTTCACAGGCCAGCACCCAATCCACTGAGCCACACTGGCCAGGGTAATAATGTCTTCCTTTTATCAAAAGAGTGTATCATACTAACAAGCTAATGCCTGATACTCCATTTTTACTTGATACCTCTGTTGTAAATAATATCATTTGTAATCCTCTAACTAAAAAACGGAGAGAAAGAAAAACTGCACAGAGTGAAAGTGGAATGAATTAGGGACTGTCAACAACATATAATTGCCTGAGCTTGAACCTTTGCATATAAATTTAGACATTTGCATCTGATACATCATTCCTTAGAATGATGCTTTCATCCTTTATAAATCTGAAATGGAATCAATCTTATGTTGCATTCCTATTCCTCCATTCCCCCCTTTATTTAGGGAAGGGTTATATTTTAGGGGAAGGGTTAGATGAAGAAACTGGGTTGATTTTGTACTTAAATTAGAAGCAGAATTAAATAAGAGAAACAGGAAAAAGGGAAAGTCCGGTCTCTAGTTGGAAGTCTTATGGTGATTTGAGATAAATTTCATATGATTAAGAGCAGTCTGGGTGTGAGAAATAAGACTGTTTTAGGAAAAGATTTTTTCCTTGACTTTGACAAATTTCAAATAATATGAAGTTTTTTCAAGGGATCCTACTTATAAACTTAACACAATAAAAACTTCCCAGTAAAGGGAATGTGATCAGTGGTTTTATAACTTCAGTGACAAATAACTTCGTACATTCCTAAAATTATGCTCCTACAGAATATTCATTATAATATAGTAATAATAAAAAGTATCAGCAAGAAAAAAAGGAAACCTGTTGCCAGAGAATGTCTTCCAGGATCAGAAAGGTAAATGCTTGCTTAGATGGTATCAAGTTTATAGTAGTGGAAGAACAATAGAAACATAAAAAAATTGTTCTATATATAAAAAGAAGCTTACTCTGTATGTTCCTTAAGGATAGGGATCATGTCTCTTGTTCATTCCTGGATCCCAACTACATGGCACAGTGCACACCACATTATAAACAATCAATAACATTGGAATGAAAGAGGAAAAATCAGAGAGATGAGCAAAAAGCTTATTTTGTTAAATTAAAATGAATAGATAATCACAGAACTACTACTCACATGTTAATGCTACCTACCTAAACATTATTCTCTCTGTATACTCTTCCTACCAAGCACCTCATTCCTTAACATCTAACTCATATGATTTTTATGTCTATATCCACAACACTGAGCTCTCTCTCATTTCCCTGAAATACAACAGTCCTCAAATGACTGCTAGATATTTATACCAAGATGTACTCTGCTATGTCGTAGTCAACAAACTTAAAATTAGATTCATCATTATTTTCCTCAACATCCTCCCTCATTCATTCACACCCAGAAGAGAATCATTCTCAGAATCATCCAAGTGCAAAACATGAACAGTATATCCATCTTTTCTTTTTAATCTTTGATCCTCATTGCTAGCCTGTCACTAAGCTCTATCAACTCCTCCTTAATAATGTTTCTTAAGCTCATACCTTCTACCATATTCATAATCACTTTAGTACAGGACTTTCTTATACTTCGCACCTACACTTTTGCAAGAGACTCTACACTGGATTTCTTAATTTCAGTATGTCTCCACCTCCCCAAGAGTGTTGGTATCAATCTTACCATCACTCCGTTTATCAGATGAAGAAAAGTCAGCAGCTCTTCCCTAATGACAGGAAAAAGTCCAAACTCCTGACTCTCGAATTCAAGGTCCTCCATCCAAATCCAACCAATCTTTCTTAAGTTATCTCGTAGTGGCTACAATTTACCCCTTTACTCTCTAACCAGACTGGTACAGTCAGACTGCACTTATTACCTCCCAGCCTTTTCTTTGCCTGTCTCTCCATACTTACCTCAACTTGCTTTCATATCTCTGGGAAACTGAGACTATCCCAGGTAACTATAATTTGCCAAACACATCTAATAAGTGTTCTGAAAATGTATTTTTATACCACTCATTCAACCATCAATGCACACTATCTTACATATCTTTTTACAATATATATGACATCATTATATTTTTGATAAGTAATTACAAATTTTTTAAGTACAAGAACAAAATCCTAGACTTTGCTGCATTTCTAGTATACCGAGTATAATATGTTACGCAAACAAAACACTTAACAAATATTGGGCCAATTATTTAAATACTATTGAATAAATAGACAGAAATAAATTTAGGGTATTGTACTTAACCAGAGTAATTAAAGTAAAGCTTCTAGATTTCTGTACATAAACTGGTTTTCCTGGGCTATCTCCTGTTCCACTAGACCCTTGCCAATAAATTTTACTTCATATTTAAAAGTTCTACATATTCTGATGGATAGACAAATAAATGGATGAATATGGATGTATAGGTGGATGGATAGATGAGTGGTGAAAAGACAGTTGAGAAGATACATGGATAGTATTTACTAGATACTTAGAAATTACAAGTACCTGTGCTGAGCACTGTTGCAGGTATTATCTCATTTAGTTCTTAAAACAACTCTAGAAGTTGGGTAATGTCATTATTCCTATTTTACAGATAAGGAAACAGGGCACAAAAAATTTTTTTCTGAAAAAAATTAAAAACTTACATAAGGTATACACAGTAAATAAAAAAGGTAGAATTTGGACTCAGGTGGTCTAACTTTAGGGCAGATTTAAATCAAGATAACTGAGAGGAGATCTAAATTAAGTAGATTATTAACGATTTTCAAGCATTATTCGAATTTTCTTTAATAACATACACTTTCTATAGAATTTTATTCTTAATATTTGTTAGCCTACGTACTCACTTAATCCAAGCATAGTCTAAAGATTTGCTATCTTTACTTTTCCTTTCCTTTTAACTTCTGTGGTTAGATGTTTTTAATTACTGGCTAACAATGAGAGAGGGAGGGAAAGAGAAAGGAGAGAGACAGGTAAGCTTTAAGTAATTTATTTGACTCTCATTCCAGTCTGACAACAAAGTTGGTTACGGCAGTAGTTACGCCATTGGCATACAGGGCTGCAGTTTTATCCAGTACATTTTACAACAAATATTTGTTGAGTGTTAACTGTCTATGCTTTCCCTAGCATGCTTTTTCTGGTTAGCCTAAATGATCAACACTTAATTATATTCTTATACAGACAATTGTGAGATAATATAAGGATGTCACTGCCCCTTCATTTCAAGGTCCAGAGAAGTAACAGATCAAATGTCTACCTTCTAGCTCTTATCAGAGAAGCCACAAAAGAAGCATCAGGTACAACTGGAGCTGTTTCGACACAAAAGTAAATGTGAGGACAGCTTGGAAGAAGAAAAACAAGATGAGGTACTTGAGCAGTATATATTAACCCACCACCCATCTAGAGTTTTATTTCAGGTAATTTAGAGTAAATTTAGATATCCTCTTAAAATCTGACTACCATATAACATTACACATACCCTAACTTCTGCAGGAAATAAATAGAAAAGGCCCATACATAAGGGCAAGGATTTTTATAAATTATCTGTGACAGATGAAGAAAGATTTTCACCATCAGCCCAAAATTTCACATTTTTTATATACACAAAGTGGGCAAGCTTCACAAAAAACAAACAAACAAACAAAGTAACTAACTAACTAACGAACTAACTAGTGCTGCTGTCTTATATTTCTCCCTCTCCACTTCCACCATCCTTCCCTTCTTCATAGCTATCTGCTTTAAGTTAATCTCACTTGCATTTTCTGTAGCATATTATGGTAAACAGCTCTACTAGAACACCAGAATCCAATTGTTTCCACTTAATCATTGCACAGAGTTGTTTGAGGTAGCCTTATAAAAAGCAAGTATGATATTCTTCACCAACCACCTTATACACACCCCTACCAAGCCAGAGAACTCCTACTTCTCCCAAGCTTTTCTATGGGAAAGAATCCTAAATCATTTAGACAGTTCTGGTTTTTCTTCTGATATAAACACCACCTCATGATCTCCCAGAACTGGAAAACTTTTGCAATTACTATGCCTAATCTATTTGATTATTTTTCATTACTTCAAAAGCAATTCTTTAATTGACACCCATGGTGCCTAGAACAGGAAAACTGCTATCAGACTTAGAATCTACTGCCAGAAGAAAGACGATGGCGCAGTGAAATGGTTAGCGTGGGGACTTGAACCCCAGGCCTCTCATTTATTGGCTCTGTAAACCTGAGGAATTACTTAATTCTCTGAGCCTCCATGTCCTCATGTGTAAAATTAGAGACAACACATCTTCCTCAAAGAGCTATTCTGAAGGTTAAATTAATGCACACTTTAATGTGCAATTAATGTAAGTACTTGATATCTGGTAGGTATTAAATGAATGCTAATTTCTTTTAAATAAAACTTCACAGAAAATTGTTTGACTCAAAACACAAAAATTTTTCAAGACAGATTTGGAATTTTTATAAATCACAATAAATAAAAGTTTCATGCAATAGTTTTCCAGTGGCAACCCACAACCCAACACTGAGTGAACAGTGACGAGGACTGTGCCAACAGGTTAAAATACATAGGCTACCACTTCCCAAAAGGGTAGGCATGAGAAAGAATCACTCTTTATGTAGAAGAAACTAAAGCATACAGTATCTGCTGCTGAGTACTGTGTTCCTA